>NC_089788.1:1690501-1700501 GCF_040412425.1 Macrobrachium rosenbergii | reverse complement strand
ATGAACGGAGGTACAGTCAAAGGAATGAAAGGGGTTGCAGCTAGGGGCCGAAGGGACGCTGCAATGATCCTCAACTAATGCCTACAGCGCATCGCGTGAGGCGCACTGACGGCACTAACCCCCCTACGGGGTCAAGATAGCAAGAAAACATTTATCTTTGATAAGCTATCTTGGCGACACCAAGAATTACGTCTGCAAGAATTGTGACGTAAGCATTTAGACACCAATTGCAGGTTTTTCCACTCCATTGCAACGACGCATTTTGGGTAGCCTATTTCTGTCGATTTTCTCACAAATTCGGGAGTTCGGTGCGATAAGAGGAATGAATTAAGATATAAATACTGAACTGACACTGAATCAGCAATTGCATTTCGCAAGACACATATTACTTGAGATTAATATAGATTTATCTTCATTATAATGACTGAGTGAATCATTACTTTCACGTCTGAGATAATTTTCAGGATTCCCCAAGACACTCACATGTGACATTATTTATATGTGTGTATATATATATATATATATATATATATATATATATATATATATATATATATATATATATATATATATATATATATATATATATATATATGCAGTGTTGTTATTCAAACTTGAACTTTGTCATAGTTTCCAAGGTGAAATTAAGTTCAATTGTTGCACAAAACAGATGAAAATCGGAAAATACCAATTTTCCATAATACTAAAAGTTATTCCTGAACACTGAACATCTTACAGTAATTGTAGCATACAATTCCCACCGCTTATTATTATTATTATTATTATTATTATTATTATTATTATTATTATTATTATTATTATTATTTCTGAACACTTCGCAGATTATTTTGTAGTAATTATTATTATTATTATTATTATTATTATTATTATTATTATTATTATTATTATTATTATTAATGCTTAAAACGTGCATATATCCATAAGGAAGAATTTGAAAATCCAATTAACCGCAACTCAAGTTCCACATAATATAAAATCCAAATATTAAATGTATGTATGAGAGAGAGAGAGAGAGAGAGAGAGAGAGAGAGAGAGAGAGAGAGAGAGAGAGAGAGAGAGAGAGAGGACGTAAACGAAAATAAGTCATAGCAAATAATCTTTTTTTTAAAAATACAACTTGTTCTCAATAGATATCATGAGTGAAGTACCGGAATGACTGACGTATGTATGTATGTATATGTATATATATATACATATATATATACATATACATATATAAAAGAGTACAGGAAGAAAATGGGGAAATGAATCCTTACAAGAGGCGAGCTTAGAGCAGAGGAAAATAACTGGCCTCATTCCTTTCCCTCTCTCTCTCTCTCTCTCTCTCTCTCTCTCTCTCTCTCTCTCTCTCTCTCTCTCTCTCCACACACATACACATAAAGACACATATAGAAAGGAACCTACACAGATAAATGATTGTTTTGGCAAATGAAAGTGGCCGTTAAATGCACAAACGTGTATGCATATGTATATACAGTACATGTATATAAACACATGCATACACATTTTATACATATATACATGTGTATATATATATATATATATATGTATATATACATATATATATGTGTATATATATATATATATATATATATATATATAGAGAGAGAGAGAGAGAGAGAGAGAGAGAGAGAGAGAGAGAGAGAGGTAACCAAATAATGTTTGTATTGACGAGTGTGTATACTTGTGCGTGTCCAGAATAAACAACCCCCACCCACCCCCCTTCTATTTTGGGGGGAAGGGGTACGGGGTAGGGGGCATTCATTGCTCCCTACGTGACGAGGGTAGTGTCACCAGCAGCCTATAGTTGAATGCTGCAAGGATGGCAAACGTGCCATTCCGTTAGTAGGCTGAGTTCTCTCTCTCTCTCTCTCTCTCTCTCTCTCTCTCTCTCTCTCTCTCTCTCTCTCCTTGTGTACCGCGTGTGCGTGTGGTGGAAGGGTGAGGGTATGGGAGGGGAGTTGAGGGAGGGAGTAAACATTAGGCCTATAACTTGGGTAGCCTAGTCCTCTCTCTCTCTCTCTCTCTCTCTCTCTCTCTCTCTCTCTCTCTCTCTCTCTCTCTCTCTCTCTCTTTGTTTACATGCGACTTTTATTTTTTTTTTTTTTTGTGGAGAGTTCTACGTCTTAGGTTAGGTTTATTTTATTTCTCTTAAAACGGGTTCTTGGGGTTTTTGTATGTCGCGTTTGTTTATGCATACACACATACATACATACATACATACATACATACATACATACATACATACATACATACATACATACATACATACTGTATATGTGTGTGTGTGTTATATAATATATATATATATATATATATATATATATATATATATATATATATATATATATATATATATATATATATATATATATATATACTGTATATATATATGATATAATACATAATATATATATATATACACATTATAATACATATATATACTGCATGTATACGTATTTATATATAAATTTATATATATGTATATAAATATATCAACTGTTCTATAATGTATTAGCCTAGATACGAATTATTCAGGTTCCATCAGTTATCAATTCTCTAGGTTCCATCAGTTATCAATTCTCTATTTCCACTTACGAACAGAACAAATATAAAGCACACAGAAAGGAACAGGAAATGAAACGCAGCGAATTCGTTCTTTCAAAAACATAGAAATTATATTCTCCGTCTCTTTATAATGAAAATGACAGACACAAAATATTAATGTTTTAATCATTCGTGTCACAGTTATAATGCTTAATTGGACATTGTAAAATGAAAGCTTACTGATAATATAAAAATTCATATATCAATAATAATGACACTTTATTCTTAATCTTAATGACGTGGAGAAACAATAATATAAAACTTTTGAAAAGCATATTAAGTAAATATAAACATTTGGACGTTTCTATCATTTCCTTTCTGCAAATGATGAAATATTAATATTTTCATATTTTTCTCTGTCGTGACATACAGCAATTTGTTATGCTCATACATTTAATGTAAATAAAACACACGATCCTACGTGTGATGGACTTTGTCTAATGGGCGTAGGATTTGAGTTCAGGTATTTCATTATAATCTGGAAGAAAAATGTGAATGTTTGATGATTAACATCTGTTCTCTAATAAATGTACTCTTCTTTCTTTATTTCCTGTTACTATTTCCTGTTATTCTCTGTTACTTCTTTCAAATGAAAGCCATAATATTCTTTGGAAGCATGAATTTCAAGTCATTGGCCCCTGTGGAGAGCTTGTTGCATACGATTATTATTATTATTATTATTATTATTATTATTATTATTATTATTATTATTATTATTATTATTATTATTATTATTATTATTATTCTGAATAATAATAATAATAATAATAATAATAATAATAATAATAATAATAATAATAATAATAATAATAATAATGAGAAAATTCTTTCAAATAAACACGAAATCAAATTGGCAGCTTGAATTTCAAGCCAAAGAAGTCCCCAGTACGTTTGTTCCTGAATAATAATAATAATAATAATAATAATAATAATAATAATAATAATAATAATAATAATAATAATAATAATAAAATAAAATTCTTTCAAATAAACACTAAATCAAATTGGAAGCTTGATTTTCAAGTCAAAGGCACCAGCACGTTTGTTCCTGAATAATAATAATAATAATAATAATAATAATAATAATAATAATAATAATAATAATAATAATAATAATAACAATAATTAAAAGTAACTTCATACCACACAGGAAATAAACAAAAGAGAAACTAATATTGGAATACATAGCGTGTACGCTCTGGGCAATTAACTGAACAGGTAAAAAGAAGAAAAAGGACCTTCCGTGACTCTTATATTACAACCCCCAAAAAACTAAAAAAAAAAAAAAAAAAAACTAAACACGCAACTTCCATTAGGTCTCCAAACGTCCCTTACAATTAGGATCCTTCGTCAGCCATCCCAATTTCAGGCAATGGAAGCCTAGACTTCGACAGTTATCAATTTAAGCCCTGGGATCGATATCCTCGCTATGAGATGGCGGGATTCGTTTTGTTTACGTTGCGTGATCAGCTGACTGGTGATCAGCTGATTCGTGATCAGCTGATGAGCATCGCAATGCGATGTCAAAATACCAGTTGGGGGGAGGGTGTATTGTGGGGTTCAATGTTAGTGTAAGCACGTGATGTTTGTGTGCATGTGCTGGCTGAGATGGCGTTGATGTGTTTGTGAGTGTTAGTGTATACAGTGTATGTATGTATGTATGTATATACATATATATTACATACATATATAATATATATGTATACGAAACGGAAACTGAGAGTAAAGAGGTCTGAAAGGTGTAACAGGAGGAAAACCTCGCAGTTGCACTCTGAAACAACTGTTAGGAGAGGGTTGAGGAAAGTAAGATGGATGAAAGAGAATATGAACGGAGGTACAGCAAAAGAAATGAAAGGGGTTGGAGCTAGGGGCCTAAGGGATGCTGCAAAGAGCGTGAGGTGCACTGACGGAAGTAACTCCCCCTACGGAGCCTCCTCGTCTTAGGACTACATGGTACACAACGAGCACTGGCAGCAACCCAGAGATCCTTGGTTAGAAGCAGGCGTCAGTCACTGGAACATTCAGGCAGGTCAGGGGTCAAGGTTCAGGAATTAAGGCACCCAGCTGGTGAGGTCACCTAGTTTTTTCTTCCTAGATGAACCTGACTGCTGTGTCTAATCTATGAATTCAAGTTTTCTCTTTCCTAGATGGACCTGATTGCTTTGGCTAATAGATGAATGCAAGCTTCTTTTTCCTAGATGGACCTGACTGCTTTGTCTCATAGATGAATTCAAGTTTTCTTTTTCCTAGGTGGACCTGATAGCTTTGGCCAATAGATAAATTCGACCTGATTGCTTTGGCTAATAGATAAATTCCACCGGATTGTTTTGGCTAACAGAGAAATTCGACCTGATTGCTTTGTCTATTAGATGAATTTAAGTTTTCCTTCTCATAGATGGACCTGACTGCTTTGGCTAACAGATAAATTCCACCTGATTGCATTGACTAACAGATAAATTCCACCTGACCGCATTGGCTAACAGACACATTCAAGTTTTTTTTTCTTAGGTGGACCTGACTACTTTGGCTAATAGGTACGTTGCACCTGATTGCTTTAGCTAATAGAGAAATTCGATCTGATTGCTTTGGCCAATAGATAAATTTAAGTTTTCTTTCTCCTAGAGTGACCTGACTGCTTTGGCTAATAGATAAATTCAAGAGTTAGCAAGAAGCTGTCATCTATACCCAGCAGGTCAACGAGTCATCTATACCCAGCAGGTCAACGAGTCTTCAAGATTAGTGGTTGCAAGGTCAAAGCATCTGACGTCACTCGAACACGAGGTCAGTGCCACAACAAAAGCAGACTCTCTGACCTCGCATTGAAAATCGACCTCTGAAACTTTCCTTGCCACAGATTATAATCTTAAGCTCTCATTGAATTCCATTCTGCCAGAGAGTGCAATGACGGTATCTGAAGCCAGGCTTGGCTAAAACATTAAATAAAAGGGGTTATGGTAGCGAGGTTCGAATGCGGGTGAATATTAAATTAACTACCAGTTGTTGAGTGATGGGAGATAGCAGAGATGAGTAAAAATAAGAGCTGTGTAAAAGAGGTGAGGTGAGTAAGAACGAGAGCTGACTATTAAAGAAAGAGAGAGAGAGAGAGAGAGAGAGAGAGAGAGAGAGAGAGAGACAGACAGACAGACAGAGAGAGAGAGAGAGAGAGACAACTGACTATTAAAGAGAGAGAGAGAGAGAGAGAGAGAGAGAGAGAGAGAGAGAGAGAGAGAGACTGGAACAAGAGCTGACTATTAAAGAGAGAGAGAGAGAGAGAGAGAGAGAGAGAGAGAGAGAGAGAGAGAGAGAGAGAGAGAGAGAGAGAACAAGGGCTGACTAAAGAGAGAGAGAGAGAGAGAGAGAGAGAGAGAAACTTAGGCCAGGTCCATTTGTGTCTCTAATGACCTGGGCAATGAATTAAATACCTGATAACTGATCGACGGTTGTGGGTCGCAGGCATTTTCTGAGTGCCGATAAAATAAACGTACCTTGAACCTCTCTACAAGACGATACATAACGGATAAGAGCAGGGGCTTGTCACGACTCTCTCTTATATTACCAGCTTTTAACGGTATGGGTGAAATTGTAATAATAATTATTATTATTATTATTATTATTATTATTATTATTATTATTATTATTATTATTATTCAGAAGATCAACCCTATTCATATGGAACAAAGCCACTATATTATTATTATTACCAAAGAGGCCATTATTATTATTATTATTATTATTATTAAACAAACCGACCAAAGGTATTATTATTATTATTATTATTATTATTATTATTATTATTATTATTCAGAAGATGAACCACATTCATATGGAACAAGCCGACCAAAGGCGTCATTATTATTATTATTATTATTATTATTATTATTATTATTATTATTATTATTATTATTATTATTATTATTCAGAAAATGAACTCTATTCATAATGAACAAGCCCACCACAGGGGCCACTGCCTTGAAATTCAAGCTTCCAAAGAATATTAAGGTGTTCATTCGAAAGAAGTAACAGAAGGTAATAGGAAATACAGAAAGAGGAGATCAGTAATTAGAAAAACAGATAAAATCAACAAACAAATAAATAAATAAAAATTTAAGTAAAATAAGAGGAGTTGACCCTAATGAACCCAACGGCTTATTTGCTCATACCTGCTACAAGTGTTGCTTTTGAAGACTTATTTTCGAACAGTTTTAAATAATATATTTCTCGTGACAAATATATAAGTGTCTTATGATACTGCAGTGCTTCAATAAACAATATTCTATAGCAAGTTATAGGAAATTATCAATGATGAAAATAAATAATGAGAGCGCATGACCATTCCGTAGTTCAATAACTTTATCTATGTATTATATTATTTTCCTTGGCTGCTTCTGCGTGTGTGTGTGTGTGTGTGTGTGTGTCCCTCATCTCCCCTTTCCCCTTTCCTCCTCCCCCTTCCCCTCTCCCTCCCCTCCCTCTAGTAATGTAAGATACAATTACATAGACAAAAATCTTCTTCGACGAGGCTGAACGATACACCGATGATATTTCAGAATGATGAATACAAAAGACTCAATTAATCGCAATCACTTTGAACGTTAATTTTTGGCCGCATCAGAAAGATGAATTAAGTGTGATTTTCGACCTATCAAATCAATTGAAATTCTCTTCATCATTTTCAATGAGTGGAAACTTAAATGTGAGAAGGAATGGTAATTACAATAATGAATATTGATGAAACACGTGGAAATGGTTATCTCCTATACAATGGATTTGATGGAATTATCCTTGACTAACTGACGTTATTTACAACTACAGACATTAATAATAATTATCAGTCGAGCAATAGACTTGAATAAAATTCGTTTGAGTTTTCTGTAAAAGAAAACTATTATAGAGATGGCTATTTGTCTGTCCGTCCGCACTTTTTCTGTCCGCACTTTTTCTGTCGGCACTTTTTTCTGTCGGCACTTTTTCTGTCCGCACTTTTTTCTGCCCGCACTTTTTTCTGTCCGCACTTTTTCTGTCCATACTTTATTCTGTCCGCACTTTATTTTGTCTGCACTTTTTCTGTCCACACTTTATTCTGTCCGCACTTTTTGTCCGCACTTTTTTGTCTGCACTTTTTCTGTCCGCACTTTTTCTGTCCACACTTTTTTCTGTCCGCCCTCACATCTTAAAAACTACTGAGGCTAGAGGGCTGCAAATTGGTATGTTGGTCATCCACCCTCCAATCTTCAGACATACCAAATTACAGCCCTCTAGCCTCAGTAGTTTTTATTTTATTTAAGGTTAAGGTTAGCCATGGATCGTGCGTCTGTGGGCACCGCTATAGGCGCCAAAAACACAGGCCACCACCGGGCTGTGGCTGAACGTTTCATGGGCCGCGGCTGAGAGTTTCATGCATACCCCTTTCATTCTTTTTACTAAACCTCCATTCATGGTCTCTTCCTTCCACCTTACTTTCCTCAGTAATTAAGAAAGGAAAAATGAATTAACATGATAATAAATGAATTGATAAAAATGCATAATTATTAAAATTCAAAACCCGACTAATTACACCTCAGTCGAAAGGTGAGGTTACTAACCCCGAAAATAGTAAGGAATTTAGGTTACAGGTCAAGCGTATTTTCCCACTTCCACCCCCAACACCCCTGTACCTTCTTCCCACCCCCTCCCTCCATCCGCTCCCCCACCTCCCCCCCCAAAAAAAAACTCCTCCAACGATGGAGAAAGTCCTCCACCCCGAAATTCCCGGCGGGCGAGCTTTGATCATTATTAAGCAAAGCATCGTGGAACTGACTCCAAACTACAATAAACTAGTATCAGAAATCTCAATGGTGCTGGAACTCGACTGGTTCTGGAGACCAGATCGCGCTGGTACTTACCGGGATACAAACAAAAAAAGTAAGTAAAAAAAAAAGGCGGATACTGCTTGTCATGGGATTAAGAAAAAAAAATGTTTGCGAGGACCTAACTGTGGATTGCAGGTAATTAGTTTTCACCTGTCAAGATCCATTTTGAAATGTTCGTAAGTCGAGGAGGGGTGGTTTGGAGACCAGATCGCGCTGGTAGTTACTGGGGTACAAAAAAAAATACAAAAAAGAAATTTAAAAAGTGGAGACTGTTTGTCATGGGATTAAAAATAATTTTTTTTTTCAGAGGAACTGAATGGATTGTAGGTAATTAGTTTTCACCTGTCAAGATACGTTTTGAAATGTTCGTAAGTCGAGGAGGGGTGGTTTGGAGACCAGATCGCGCTGGTAGTTACTGGGATACAAAAAAAATACAAAAAGAAATTTAAAAAGTGGAGACTGTTTGTCATGGGATTAAAAATAATTTTTTTTTCAGAGGAACTGAATGGATTGTAGGTAATTAGTTTTCACCTGTCAAGATACGTTTTGAAATGTTCGTAAGTCGAGGAGGGGTGGTTTGGAGACCAGATCGCGCTGGTAGTTACTGGGATACAAAAAAAAATACAAAAAAAAATTTAAAAAGTGGAGACTGTTTGTCATGGGATTAAAAATAATTTTTTTTCAGAGGAACTGAATGGATTGTGGTAATTAGTTCTCACCTGTCAAGATACGTTTTGAAATGTTCGTAAGTCGAGGAGGGTGGTTTGGAGACCAGATCGCGCTAGTAGTTACTGGGGTACAAAAAATTAAAAAATTAAAATTTTTTAAAGTTGAGACTGTTTGTCATGAGATTAAAAATAATCTTTTTTTTAGAGGAACTGAATGGATTGCAGGTAATTAGTTTTCACCTGTCAAGATCCATTTTGAAAAGTTCGTAAGTCGAGGAGGGGTGGTTTGGAGACCAGATCGCGCTGGTAGTTACTGGGATACAAAAAAAATACAAAAAAAAAAATTTAAAAAGTGGAGACTGTTTGTCATGGGATTAAAAATAATTTTTTTTTCAGAGGAACTGAATGGAGTGCAGGTAATTAGTTTTCACCTGTCAAGATCCATTTTGAAAAGTTCGTAAGTCGAGGAGGGGTGGTTTGGAGACCAGATCGCGCTGGTAGTTACCGGGGTACAAAAAAATACAAAAAAAAAAAAAAAAAACTTTAAAGTTGAGGTTGTTTATCATAGGATGAAAAAAAATTTTTTTTCAGATGAACTGAATGGATTGCAGGTAATTAGTTTTCACCTGTGAAGATCCATTTTGAAAAATTCGTAAGTCGAGGAGAAGGGGTTTGGAGACCAGATCGCGCTAGTAATTACTGGGATACAAAAAGAAATATATAATAAATTATGAGAAAAAAGTCGGATATTGTTTGTCATGGGATAAAATTTTTTTTATAGGAACTATCTGGATTGCAGGTAAAATTTGTTTCCACCTGTCAAGGTCCATTTTGAAAAATTCGAAAGTCAAGGAG
>NC_089788.1:1658001-1688001 GCF_040412425.1 Macrobrachium rosenbergii | reverse complement strand
AGGCGATTGATCGCTTTGTTTCTCTTCCTTGCTCTGTGTTCCCTTCTTTGCATAAATAAATAAATAAATAAATAAAATAAATATATATATATATACACAAATTTCTGACTCACATCAGGATCGAACCCAGGTCTTTCAACTGGACGCAGTGGCGCTCAGGTTCCCAACTTCTTTTACGACTCGTACGGCCTAGTGGGCAGCGCCCTTTTGCCTTTCAACCGAGAGACCTGGGTTCGATCCCGATGTGAGTCAGAAATTTATTTCTGTCCCACGCGGGATTGTGTGTTGATTATTTCCATATATGTATAGATATATATATTTGTATTTATACATATATACAAGTGTATATATAAATATCTAAACGAATCAATAAACGAGGAAATAAATACATAAAATAAATAAATGATTTAACAACCCTACAAGGCAAAGCATGAACAATTCAACAGGCACCACTAAAATCACAATGGCTGCGAAACACTTCTTTGTGACTAATTGAGATTCGCATTTTAAATCTCTCCGACAATTCTTTAATATTCAGCAGTCGGCTTCAACCACGCAGGCAAAACCATTGTTAAGCATTTGATCTTTTCAGTATACATGCATGTATGTGTATGAATAATAGTAGGAGTGTACGAAATACAACTCGTAGCAACGTATAAGCGTATACAGTATTTACATATATATAGTGTATATATATGTCTGTATTATCTTTATCACTTAGTAATTGTATATATAATATGTATGTGTATGTATATATATATATATATATATATATATATATATATATATATATATATATATATATATATATATATATATATATATATATATATATATATATACATATACCGATTGATTGATTATGTCTATTAAAACTGACGGCACATCGTCTAGGTTATTGACGCGATAATAAATTTAAACAGGAAACTAAAAATAAATAAAGAAGGTCTGAAAAATTTCATATAAAAATATAATATATACCGGTATATGTATATAATCGTATTTGTTCGAATATAATATCAGTACTTGCATATACTTTAGATTATCACACACATATACAAATATATAATATATATATATATATATATATATATATATATATATATATATATATATATATATATATACAATTATAAATTAGCCCACCATAGGGGCCACTGACTTGAAATTCAAGCTTCCGAAGAATATGGTGTTCAGTTAAAAGAAGTAACAGAAATTATTATTATTATTATTATTATTATTATTATTATTATTATTATTATTATTATTATTATTATTATTATTATTATTATTATTCAGGGGATGAACCCTACTCATATGGAACAATCACTTTTTCTGTCATCGATGTTTCTGTCCGCCCTCACATCTTAAAAACTACTGAGGCTAGAGGGCTGCAAATTGAAATGAAAAATATATGAGAGTCATCTTGCAGAGCATAAATGAGCAATAAAAACCGTACGAGCCATAAATACAAAAAAAAAAAAAAAAAAATAGCGCACACTCGCCAAGAAAAGCTGTCATGCTCAGAGAAAGTAGATTCATAAACCGTCAAAATGAGGTCGTTATCAGCGTAGCCGCGTGGGACGGGACAATTAAAAAAAAAAGAAAAAATGCGCCCAAGTTTCTTCGGCGCAATCGAGTTTTCTGTACAGCCGCTACAGCGTATAATCAAAGCCATCGAAAATAGATCTATCTTTCCCTGGTCTCGGTATAATGCTGTATGAACCGCGACCCATGAATCTTTAACGACGGCCCGGTGGTGGCCTGTCCTATATCATTGCCAGAAGCACGTTTATGGCTAATTTCAACCTTTAAATAAAATCAAAACTACTGAGGCTAGAGGGCTGCAATTTGGTATGTTTGATGACTGGAGGGTGGATGATCAACATTACCAATTTGCAGCCCTCTAGCCTCGGTAGTTTTTAAGATCTGAGGGCGGACAGAAAAAATTGGAGACAGAAATTCCGTCAGTCATTTGTAAACAGGAGCGACGAGAATGATCATTTAGACAGATATGTGACGCGTGGAGAGAGAGAGAGAGAGAGAGAGAGAGAGAGAGAGAGAGAGAGAGATTTTCCATGAGTACAAGAGTTCATACAACATTGAATGACACCCTATTTCATGGAAGAACAATAGAGAGAGAGAGAGAGAGAGAGAGAGAGAGAGAGAGAGAGTACAAGAGTTCAGAGAATGATTTTCCATAAGCATAAAAAAGAGACACATGTAATAATAAAATTGAGTAACACCTTTTCCATAAGCATCACAGTAATGAGAGAGAGAGAGATCCCAGCAGAGAGAGAGAGAGAGAGAGAGAGAGAGAGAGAAGAGAAAAAAATTTACAAAGAAAAATATTACAAAGTTATCACAACAACTTGTTAAGCCTGGTCTTCGATACATATTCCAATTACCGGCATGAACTGGCTATCACTGAAATCTTATCATATATAAATAAATAAATAAATCATAGGAATGCAAGCTTATGCCATACCCAGTCAAAAGCCTTGGAAATACCCGAGTGCCCAGAGACTGAAGATTGGTCAACGTTATCTCAGAGGATAACCAGGCCTTAAATAACATAACAGGCCGGATATGAGGTCACCGCCAGTGTGAACTGCGCAATTGTCATTTACAGAATATATAAATGATAATGAATGTTAGGTCTGCAAGGGTTTAAAGAACGTGCATGTACTGGGAGAGAATGTTTCTTTACAAAAAATGGCTCTATATTTCGGTGGTCTCGGTATGATGCTGTATGAGCCGCGGCCCATGAAACTTTACCCACTGCACGGTGGTGGCCTGTCTTATATCGTTGCCAGAAGCATGATTATGGTTAAATTTAACCTTAAGTAAGATCAAAACTACTCAGGCTAGAGGGCAGCTATTTGGTCTCTTTGATGACTGGAGGGTGGATGATCAACATACCAATTTGCAGCCCTCTAGCGGCAGACGGAAAAAGTGCGGACAGAAAACAGCGTGGACATAAAAAGTGAGGACAGAAAACGTGGGACATAAAAAGTGCGGACAGAAAACAGTGTGGACAGAAAAAGTGCGGACAGAAAACAGCATGGACAGAAAAAGTGCGGACAGAAAACAGTGTGGACAGAAAAAGTGCGGACAGAAAACAGTGCGGACAGAAACAGTGTGGACAGAAAAAGTGCGGACAGAAAACAGCGTGGACATAAAAGTGCGGACAGAAAACAGCGTGGACAGAAAAAGTGCGGACAGAAAACAGCGTGGACATAAAATGTGCGGACAGAAAACAGTGTGGACAGAAAAAGTGCGGACAGAAAACAGTGTGGACAGAAAAAGTGCGGACAGAAAACTGTGGACAGAAAAAGTGCGGACAGAAAACAGCGTGGACAGAAAAAGTGCGGACAGAAAAGAGTGTGGACAGAAAAAGTGCGGACAGAAAACAGTGTGGACATAAACAGTGCGGACAGCAAACAGTGTGGACAGAAAAAGTGCGGACAGAAAACAGCGTGGACATAAAAGTGGAACAGAAAACAGCGTGGACAGAAAAAGTGCGGACAGAAAACAGTGTGGACAGAAAAAGTGCGGACAGAAAACAGTGTGGACAGAAAAAGTGCGGACAGAAAACAGTGTGGACAGAAAAAGTGCGGACAGAAAACAGTGTGGACAGAAAAAGTGCGGACAGAAAACAGCGTGGACAGAAAAAGTGCGGACAGAAAACAGTGTGGACAGAAAAAGTGCGGACAGAAAACAGTGTGGACATAAACAGTGCGGACAGCAAACAGTGTGGACAGAAAAAGTGCGGACAGAAAACAGCGTGGACATAAAAGTGCGAACAGAAAAAATCGTGGACAGAAAAAGTGCAGACAGAAAACAGTGTGGACAGAAAAAGTGCGGACAGAAAACAGTGTGGACAGAAAAAGTGCGGACAGAAAACAGTGTGGACAGAAAAAGTGCGGACAGAAAACAGTGTGGACAGAAAAAGTGCGGACAGAAAACAGTGTGGACAGAAAAAGTGCGGACAGAAAACACGTGGACATAAAAAGTGCGGACAGAAAACAGTGTGGACAGAAAAAGTGCAGACAGAAAACAGTGTGGACAGAAAAAGTGCGGACAGAAAACAGCGTGGACAGAAAAAGTGCGGACAGAAAACAGTGTGGACAGAAAAAGTGCGGACAGAAAACAGTGTGGACAGAAAAAGTGCGGACAGAAAACAGTGTGGACAGAAAAAGTGCGGACAGAAAACAGTGTGGACATAAACAGTGCGGACAGCAAACAGTGTGGACAGAAAAAGTGCGGACAGAAAACAGCGTGGACATAAAAAGTGCGGACAGAAAACAGCGTGGACAGAAAAAGTGCGGACAGAAAACAGTGTGGACAGAAAAAGTGCGGACAGAAAACAGCGTGGACATAAAAGTGCGGACAGAAAACATCAGAAAAAGTGGGACAGAAAACAGTGTGGACAGAAACAGTGCGGACAAAAACAGTGTGGACAGAAAAACAGAAAACAGCGTGGACAGAAAAACAGAAAACTGCGGGACAGAAAAAGTGCGGACAGAAAACAGTGTGGACAGAAAAAGTGCGGACAGAAAAAATGTCAGGCCAGAAAAAATCGTGGACAGAAAAAGTGTGGACAGAAAAGTGTGGACAGAAAAAACTGCGGACAGAAAAAAAGTGCGGACGGAAAGAAGTGCAGACAGAAAAGTATGGACAGAAAAAAGTGTGGACCGAAAAAGTGCGGACAGAAAAAGTGGACAGAAAAAAAAAAGTTCAGACAGAAAAAAGTGCCGACGGACACACAAATCCGGCACAACAGTTTTCTTGTAGAGAAAACTAACAAGACCACCATTAGGATGTCGAGATTACGTTCAGGATATGTTCAGGATGCGTTCAGGAAACCACAAACTCACAGCAAAAAGCAGCCAGTCTGAGTAAGTCTGACTGCGTCGTTTACAAAGAATTGTAAGTAAGTTTAATATGGACTTACATAAAGCACTTGTTTATTCAATAACTGACTTACATTTTTTATCTATTCATTTATTAATTTGTGAATTTATTTTTTCTTTTCTAATATATAATCCATTCTTTCTGTATTTCCTGTTACCTTCTGTTGATTCTTTCAAATGAGTAATAATAATAATAATAATAATAATAATAATAATAATAATAATAATAATAATAATAATAATAATAAAATAATAATAAAACTCTTACTTCTTTCAAATGAACACCTTACTGTTCTTTGGAAGCTCGAATTTCAAGTCAATGGTCCCTGTGGTGGGCTTGTTCCATATGAATAGGTTTCATCTTCTGAATAATAATAATAATAATAATAATAATAATAATAATAATAATAATAATAATAATAATAATAATAATAATAATAATAATAATGTACCTTTTGCTTAGATAATACTGTAATGCAAATATTAGGGTAACCATAATAAATGACCAATTATGCAGAATTGTTGAAAACATGCATAAATACCTACAAATTTAGTCATTGTAGACAATATCAACTTTCCCAAACTAAGATTTTTATTCACTATACAAAAAACCTATGAATTATTATTATTATTATTATTATTATTATTATTATTATTATTATTATTATTATTATTATTATTCAGAAGATGAAATCTATCCATATAGAACAAGCCCACACAGGAGCCACTGACTTGAAGTTCAAGCTTCCAAAGAATATAGTTATTATTATTATTATTATTATTATTATTATTATTATTATTATTATTATTATTATTATTATTCAGAAGATGAACCCTATTCATATGGAACAACCCCACATGGACCATTATTATTATTATTATTATTATTATTATTATTATTATTATTATTATTATTCAGAAGGCCACTGACATGAAATTCTTTAAGCTTCCAAAGAATATTAAGGTGTTCATTAGGAAGAAATAACAGAAGGTAAAAGGAAATACAGTAAAAGGAGATCTCACTTATCAATTTGACGATGTGTCGCATTTACCAAACATGTTGGTATCTATGAATATTTACCCTTAATTATGCTCAGTTACGAATTCATCATACTGATTTTGTAATTACTAATATTTGCAAAGGTGTGGAATGCACGGTGCCACTGTGCCATTTTGGGTAGGCAAAATGTAAAACGGGAGAACGGACTAGTTTTCCTTGTACGTTATTCCCTTTTGGGGAAAACTAATCTGTTATACGAAGATTGCATAATGGGGAACTGTAGCACAATTATGCAATATGCAAAGCCAATCAATTAAAGCCATTTTTATATGCTGAAGACAAACCAATGTACGTCAACATCGACCTTAATTAGAAAAGTAAAAAATGCGCCGAAGTTTCTTCGGCGCAACCGAGTTTTCTGTACAGCCGCTACAGCGTATAATCAAGGCCATTGGAAACAGATCTATCTTTCGGTGGTCTCGGTATAATGCTGCATGAGCCGCGGCCCATTAAACTTTAATCACGGCCCGGTGGTGGTCTATCCTGTATCGTTGCCAGACGCACGATTATGGCTAACTTACACCGAGTTACCACAACTTTCATGTGATGACACGGCATTAATTAACACGGCGAATTATATTTCCCAAAGGGCATTAACACGGTAAATTACATTTCCGAAGAGGCATTAACACAGCAAATTACATTTTCCCAAAGAGGCATTAACACGGCGAAATACATTTCCCAAAAGATATTAACATGGAGAATTACATTTTCTGAAGGGCGTTAACACGGCAAATTACATTTCCCAGAAAGCATTATCACAGCGAATTACATTTCCCAAAAGGCATTAACATGGCAAATTGCATTTCCTAACGTGCATTAACATGTCAAATTACATTCACCAAAACGCATCAACACAACAAATTACACTTCCCGAAGGCATTAACACGGCGAATTACATTTCCCCAAAGACATTAACACAGTAAACCATATTTCCCAGAAGGCGAATTACATTTCCCATTAACATTTCCCCAAAGACATTAAACAGTAAACCATATTTCCCAAAAGGCGAATTACATTTCCCAAAGGCATTAACAAGGCGAATTACATTTCCCCAAAGGACATTAACAAAGTAAACCATATTTCCCAAAAGGCGAATTACATTTCCCAAAGGCATTAACACGGCGAATTACATTTCCCAAAAGACATTAACTCGGTAAACCATATTTCCCAAAAGGCGAATTACATTTCCCAAAGGCATTAACACGGCGAATTACATTTCCCAAAAGACATTAACACAGTAAACCATATTTCCCAAAAGGCGAATTACATTTCCCAAAGGCATTAACACGGCGAATTACATTTCCCAAAAGACATTAACACGGTAAACCACATTTCCCAAAAGGTATTAACATAGTGAATTACATTTTCTAAGGGGCATTAACACGGCGAATTACATTTCCCAAAGGGCATCAACGCGCCGAATTATACTGATAATCAACTAAAAAAATGAAACAAAAACAAGAGACAAACGAAGCATTGGTGAATCACATCGGCCAGAACTGATGACCACGAAACAGACCATCTCTGGTTCAGAGAGAGAGAGAGAGAGAGAGAGAGAGAGAGAGAGAGAGAGAGAGAGAGAGAGAGATTAACATCAATGAGAGCAGAAGGGGAGGAAAAAGAGATCTAAAGAGAGGGGGGGAGCTATCAGCCATCAATGATGACTCATGGTCGACACGGCTTCGATAAAGGATGAAGAGGATTGAGAGAGAGAGAGAGAGAGAGAGAGAGAGAGAGAGATGGGGGTTAGGATAGAAAAGGAAGGAAAGGAGACACAGGTGAAGGGAAAATGACAGAGAATAGGGATAGGGGGATAAGAAGAGAGAGAGAGAGAGAGAGAGAGAGATAAAACTCACACAGGGTCCTAATAGACCCTTGCGTGAGGCGCAGAAAGAAGCTGGAGAGAAGGAGAGGGGAGGGAGAGAAGGCAGGAGATAATGAGAAGAAGAAGAAGAAGAAGAAGAAGAAGAAGAAGAAGAAGAAGAAGAAGAAGAAGGGGAGGGACAGACGGCAGATGGTAGAAGGGAACGAGGACGAGGGAAGGGGAAAAGTGAGAGAGGAGAAACGCTTGTGTCTTCGCAACCAAAACAAACTTGCCTTAGTTATAACGGCTCAGTCAGGCCTCCAGCGCACGTGCTTAATCGGCTGAACTGAGAGAGAGAGAGAGAGAGAGAGAGAGAGAGAGAGAGAGAGAGAGATCTGCTTCCAATCATGTCCTCGTCAATGAGTAACCAATGACTGACTGATCGGTCATCGCAAGCGCTTGGCAAGCAAAGATTACAGAGAGAGAGAGAGAGAGAGAGAGAGAGAGAGAGAGAGAGAGAGAGAGAGAGAGAGATCTGCTTCCAATCATGTCCTTGTCAATCAGTAACCAATGACTGACTGGTCAGTCATCGCAAGCGCTTGCCAAGCAGAGATTACGAAGTCGCTTGCAATACGCAGTAAGTGTCACAAGTCGTGATGAAAGATATTGAAAAATGAGTTCAGAGGGAGATAAGGAAGTATAATTAACAAAAGATTTAATTATCACAAAAGACTGGTGTTGTATGTGGTCGTGTATATATATATATATATATATATATATATATATATATATATATATATATATATATATATATATATATATATATATATATATATATACACATACATAAACAGTTTTGTCTTAAAGCAATTGGAGAATTTCCTTTCACCTCGCAAAGGTACCCTTTGCCCAAACACGTCCCGTTGAAGAAATAAAAATAAATCAAAAAAGACTTGCAATTTAAAACGGCCCAGCAAGTCATCATACAAATTATTGTTACTGGATTTACCGTCGTGAAACCAAGCTAGCAAGCAAGCAATCAGGCAAGCAGGCAAGCAAGCAGTCCTTGAGCCATCACCATCTGCCATTACTCAAATATCGTACCTCGGGCGCGACAAGGAAAATGAAAACGAACAAATAATGCGTGACCTTTACCAAGAAGAAGAAGAAGAAGGAGGAGGAGGAAGAGGTGGAGGTTGGAGGAGGAGGAGAAAGGAGGATTAAGACTGGAAATGTTCGGCCCTTAACCGAAAAGATCCGGAGAGATCTTCCGAACGCACCGGCCCTCTACGCATCTAGGAAACTGTACTGGTTCGCGGTCGCTTCCAACCAGCCGTTCTGACCCGTTCACTCACACAGCAGCCCCTTTCAAGAAAGGCTGCCAACAACACCCCCAGAGAAACGCGCTTGGAATGATGACAACGCGAGTTTACTGTAGTCAAATGCGCAAGAAGTTGACGAAGAAGAAGAAGAAGGAGCCAGGCCCAAGCAACTTCAGTCAGTCGACAGGCAACGGTTACATGCTGTTTTTTTGTTAGCTCTGACTTTTGAGAATGCTCGTTAGTAGAATCCAAGATGTTAAATGCTGATTTTGTCTGCTCTGAATTTTGCAAAATACTCCTGTTAGGGGTCCAAATTAGTAGGGGTCCAAGAAGCAGGGGTATAACTTCTGAAAATACTCGTAGGAGGGGTCAAATTTTTTTAAATACTCGTAGCAGGGGTCTGACTTCTGAAAATACTCGTAGCAGAGGTCTAATTTTTTAAAATACTCGTAGCAGGGGTCTAACTTCTGAAAATACTCGTAGCAGGGGTCTAACTTCTGAAAATACTCGTAGCAGGGGTCTAACTTCTGAAAATACTCGTAGCAGGGGTCTAACTTCTGAAAATACTTGTAGCAGGGGTTTAACTTCTGAAAATACTCGTAGAAGGGGTCTAACTTCTGAAAATACTCGTGGCAGGGGCCTAACTTCTGAAAATACTCGTAGCAGGGATCTAACTTCTGAAAATACTCGTAGAAGGGGTCAATTTTTTTTTAAATACTCGCAGCAGGGGTCTAACTTATGAAAATACTCGTAGCAGGGGTCTAACTTCTGAAAATACTCGTAGCAGGGATCTAACTTCTGAAAGTACTCGTAGCAGGGGTCTAACTTCTGAAAATGCTCGTAGAAGGGTCTAACTTCTGAAAATACTCGTAGCAGGGGTCTAATTTTTGAAAATACTCGTAGCAGGGGTCTAGCTTCTGAAAATGCTCGTAGAAAGGGTCTAACTTCTGAAAATACTTGTAGAAGGGGTCTAACTTTTGAAAATACTCGTAGCAGGGGTCTAACTTCTGAAAATACTCGTAGAAGGGGTCTAACTTCTGAAAATGCACGTAGCAGGGGTCTAACTTCTGAAAATACTCGTAGCAGGGGTCTAACTTCTGAAAATACTCGTAGCAGGGGTCTGACTTCTGAAAATACTCGTAGCAGGGGTCTAACTTCTGAAAATACTCGTGGAAGGAGTCTAATTTCTGAAAATACTCGCAGAAGGGGTCCAAGACGACTTAAATGCTATTTTTGTGAGCTCTAACTTTTGCTAAACACTCGCAGTGGATCCGACACATCCCAAGGCTCTCCTATGACGTCGAATACATAGGCGCGATCAAAATGACACGAAGATGGATACATGTGACCCGGAATAATTTGGAATTAATTACATTTAGTACACGTGGCCGTAATAAAATATATATTAAATATGAGTAAGCACAACCAGGAATAATATATATTAAATTTAAGTACTCATGACGCGTGGCAGAATATAATGAAAATGAGTGCACATGTAACCTCATGAATTTTCAAATACTGTAATATGTACAATACATAGGAACACAATAAAGCATTCCATGGAGTACTTACACCACGTATTTAAATATATTAAATATATTGACGTCTCCAGCCTTAATGCCTCATGTTAATTAGGCTTCTTGACGTGACCAAGAGGACCTTTGGCCACTTAATGTTTCAAGGCCTAAGCATAAAGGAACTCTAAAGACAGAAAACTGAAATCTAACTTCAAAGACTGAGGAGAAAAACATTATTATTATTATTATTATTATTATTATTATTATTATTATTATTATTATTATTATTATTATTATTATTATTATTATTATTATTCAGAAGATGAACCCTACTCATATGGAACAAGCCCACCACAGGAGCCACTGGCATTAAATTCAAGCTTCCAAAGAATATTATGGTGTTCATCTGAAAGGAAATTCACAAGATAATGGGAAATACAGAAAGAAAAGAAAAAATAATTTAACAGATAAAAATATAAGTAAAATGTTAAAATACAAAGAGAATTGTTTTATGATAGTTTTATGAAAAACAGATCTATAAATTAAAAAATAAAATAAAGCTCCGTCACGACGGGAACATGGGAGAATATCCCAACACCACTCTTGAGCAACCAGAACCTAAGCCCTCCTAAGGCGTCAACGGATTTCAGAACAGAATAGAATATAGAATTTAGAGAGGGTGGAAAGTCAGATGGAAGAAAGAGAATATGAAAGGAGGTACAGTAAAGGGAATGAAAGAGGTGGCAGATAGGGGCCCAAGGAAGGGACGTTGCTAAGTTTAATGCCTACAGTGCACTGCGTGAGGTTTCCTGACGGCACTACCGGATTTTAAGTTTTAACTTGAGAGAGGCTGATTTACTAAACGCCAGACCTCCTCCTCCTCCTCCTCCTCCTCCTCCTCCTCCTCCTCCTCCTCCTCCTCCTCCTCCTCCTCCTCCTCCTCCTCCTCCTCCTTGCTAAAAATGGTCATATAAGCCTCACAGTTGAACAGTAACACGGCTTAAAATTAAGAAATTTACACACAAACATTACCAGAATGAAGCCGACTTGGATCGCACCCAAAAGTATGTTTTAAAAATCGGTATAAATAAGTAATCATTAACATTTCAGAACTAAAAACACACATATAAGAAATCCTATTGGGAAATTTACGCACTTACATTACAAAGCTAAATGTACGCATAAAAGCATACGCATACTCATGCCAGTTTTAAAATCATAACTACGCAGTTATAATACAAATCTAACCATACACGTACAAGAAAACTTAACGGAAAATACAAGTTTAAAAATACACATATGGAATACAAATTTAAAAATAAACATATGAAAATACAAATTTAGAAATACACATATGAAAATACAAATTTAGAAATACACATGTGAAAATACACATTTAAAAATAAACATATGAAAATACAAATTTAAAAATAAACATACGAAAATACAAATTTAAAATACACATATGAAATACAAATTGAAAAATAAACATATGAAAATACAAATTTAAAAATACACATATGAAATACAAATTTAAAAATAGACATATGAAAATACAAAATTAAAAATATACATATGAAAATACAAAATTAAAAATACACATATGAAAATACAAATTTAAAAATAAACATATGAAAATACAAATTTAAAAATACACATACGAAAATACAAATTTAAAAATACACATATGAAAATACAAATTTAAAAATTCACATAAGACAAATTCTACTGGAAATCCTCTGCACTAACATCACAAAGCTAAGCTTACGCATACAAATAAATACACATACACGCACGCACACACACACGCACACACAACGGATCACAAAAGCCAAGGCTGAATAGCAAACCGCCCCCCCTGCCCCCTCCCAGACACAAAGATTGTCATGACTCTGAAACTCCCAAATTGGTTCTTTGGTTTGTTTACGTTGCTTGAACACCCATTATTTATCCCCGAGCCACCAACATCATACATCATTATTATTATCATCCAGAGAAAGGATGATGATATGATGATAGTCATGATGATGATGATGGTGATGATGGTAGTGCTTGCAACTGGGTCCAATTGTGGCCGAAATTGTGCATTTGTGGACCCCACTCTGTAACGGAGCTTTGACAGATGCCAGTTCATGTTTTCTTGTTTTTTTTTATATTTTTGTTTTCTCTTGTTTTTATCACATTTTTGTCATGTCTTATCACATTTGATCAAATTTTGTCATATTTGTGTCAAGTTTTTATCAATTCTGATCGCATTTTATCAAATTTCATCACATTTTTATCGAATCTTATCACAATTTTATCAAATTTTGTCACAATTTTATTAAATTTCATCATATTTTTATCAAATTTTATCAAATCTGATCACAGTTTATCCAATTTCGTTATATGTTATCCAATCTTATCACAATTTTATCAAATTTCATCACATTTTCATCAAATATCATCACATTTTTATCTAATCTTATCACAGTTTTATCAAGTTTCATCATATCATATTTTACCCAATTTTTTATCAAATTTCATCGCATCCTTATAAAATTTTATCACATTTTTATCAAATGTCATCACATTTTAATGAAGTCTTATCAAATTTTTAGCAAATTTTATCACATTTTCACCAAATTCCATCACATTTTTATCAAATTTCACCACATCTTTATCAAATTCACATCACATTTGAGGAGTTTTTATCAGATCTTTAAAAGGGTGAATATCTGTACATTTCAGTTTAATTAACAAACAGGAAATGAAGGTACCCTAAATTGAAAAGGTTGATTGATTGACTGGCTTATACCAACCTGGCGTCACAACCAGCATGGTCAACGATACCTAACAACATTGCTGAAGAACAGAACAGATTATAATAGGCCATTCCTCAGCACTGAAAGGGAAATTGACAGTAAGAAGGTTTGAAAGGTGTAACAGGAGGAAAACCTCAAATCAGTTGCACTATGAAACAATTGTTAGAGAGGGTGGAAAGTCACATGGAAGAGAGAATACGAACGGAGGTACAGTAAAAGGTGTGATTCGGGGGTTTTTAAGATGTGGTTCACTTTAAAGTATCTTGACCTTGAAATAAACTTGGACTTATTAAAAGGTCAACAGGAAATGGTTTACTCAAACCCACCTAAACCTTAAAATAAATCTTGATGTATCACAGTTCAAATGTTTTACCTAAAATGTTTGATCCTTAAAATGAAACTTGATGAATCAGAGTTTACCTAAAATATTTGATGCTTAAAATAAATCTTGGTGAATCAAGGTTCAAATGGTTTACCTAAAATATCTGATATATACTCAAAATAAATCTTGATGAATCAAAGTTAAAATGATCTACCTAAAATGTCTGATACTTGAAATAAATTTTCACGAATCAAAGTTAAAATGATTTACCTAAAATATCTGATCCTTAAAATAAACCTCCATAAATCAGAGTTCAAATGGTTCACCTAAAATGTTTGATCCTTAAAATGAAACTTGATGAATAACATTTTACCTAAAATATCTGATCCTTAAAATAAATCTAGATGGATCAAATTTCAAATGGTTTACCTAAAATATTTGATTCTTAAAATAAATCTTGATGAATCAAGGTTCAAATGGTTTGCCTAAAATATCTGATCCTTAAAATAAACTTTGACGAATCAGGGTTCAAATGGTTTACCTAAAATACCTGATCCTTAAAATAAACCTCCATAAATCAAGGTTCATATGGTTTACATAAAATATCTGATCCTTAAAATAAACCTTCATAAATCAAGGCTCAAATGGTTTACCTAAAATATCTGATCCTTAAAATAAGCCTTTATAAATCAAGGTTCAAATGGTTTACCTAAAATATCTGGTCCTTAAAATAAACCTCCATATATCAAGGCTCAAATGGTTTATCTAAAATATCTTATCCTTAAAATAAACCTCCATAAATCAAGGTTCATATGGTTTACCTAAAATATCCTACCCTCAAAATAAACTTCCATATATCAAGGCTCAAATGGTTTACCTAAAATATCTGATCCTTAAAATAAATCTAGATGAATCAAGGTTCAAATGGTTTACCTAAAATATCTGATCCTTAAAATAATCTTCCATAAATCACAAATGGTTTACCTAAAATATCTGATCCTTAAAATAAACCCTGATGAATCACAGTTCAAATGGTTTACCTAAAATAACTGATCCTTAAAATACATCAAGTTGGATGGAAGTTCAAATGGTTTACCTAAAATACCAGAACCTTAAAAACCTTAAAATAAATCTTGATGGTTTACCTAAAATATCTAAACCCTAAAATAAAATGGGTGATTCAAAGGCATCAAAATTAAGGTTCACATTCACCTAAGCAACTTTAAATAAACCTGTACGATTGAAGTGTCACCAAGACATGGTTCACTTAAAATATCTAAGTCTTAAAATCACCTGCTCAAGATATTAGGTATTACTAATTCTTAGCCATCCCCACCCGCCCCCACCACCAACTTCCAAATCATAATCACACACTAAAAATCACGGTGTAATGATTAAGTTTCAGTCTCTCTCTCTCTCTCTCTCTCTCTCTCTCTCTCTCTCTCTCTCTCTCTCTCTCTCTCTCTCAAAATTTGTATTTAGTTTTGAAGTTTGCATATCAACACTGAACTCTCTCTCTCTCTCTCTCTCTCTCTCTCTCTCTCTCTCTCTCTCTCTCTCTCTCTCTCTCTCTCTCTCTCTCTCAGTCAAAATCTGCATTTAGTATTAAAGTCTGCATATCAACACTGATCTCTCTCTCTCTCTCTCTCTCTCTCTCTCTCTCAAAATTTCCATTCAGTACTGAAGTTTGCATATCAACATTGCTCTCTCTCTCTCTCACTCTCTCTCTCTCTCTCAAAATCTACATTTAGTATTGAAGTTTGCATGTCAAGACTGAACTCTCTCTCTCTCTCTCTCTCTCTCTCTCTCTCTCTCTCTCTCTCTCTCTCTCTCTCTCTCTCAAATCTGCATTTAGTACTGAAGTTTGCATATCAACGCTGAACCCTCTCTCTCTCTCTCTCTCTCTCTCTCTCTCTCTCTCTCTCTCTCAAAATCTACATTTAGTATTGAAGTTTGCATGTCAAGACTGAACTCTCTCTCTCTCTCTCTCTCTCTCTCTCTCTCTCTCTCTCTCTCTCTCTCTCTCTCTCTCTCTCAAAATCTGCATTTAGTACTGAAGTTTGCATATCAACGCTGAACTCTCTCTCTCTCTCTCTCTCTCTCTCTCTCTCTCTCTCTCTCTCTCTCTCTCTCTCATTTTTATTCAACGCGAGCTTGATTTTATCACCAGGAATCAGCTGACTGAGCTATGAGTCATAGCCAAGCCTTCCCCAATCTTCCAAACTTCTCACAGCTAACGATGATTTTCAATTCCTTTCAACCCGTGAGCAACAGGTCCAATATATGTTTCTTTGTTAATGTTTGATGTGGGAAAACAGTCCAATCTTTCCCCCCTGTGTTATTCGTACTTACAAACTAAGTTAGCCTTCGTGTTTTCTTATTACGATTGCAATGTACACTACGCACTTCTATTGCTGGGACGAATACGTTGGATCTTTCCTAGATAGTGACCCCCAAGGGTTTTTGGCGGTCGTTATCGAGGACTAGTATTTCTTGGGGTCATTATCTTTATGATATTTATAGTCTTTTGTTTATGTTTTTATGTTAGTCCCCAACGGGCTTGTATTAAACACGTCGCAAAGGTGGATACGTACCGGGTTAAAACCAGTGAGTTGCACTGATGACACTAACCCTCTCCGGGGTTCTTGTAATATTATACTGATTTCAATCACGCTTAAAACAAACGTGTGTCTCAAAAAAGGACTTATAGTTATATTTAACGGAGGAACCATACGGGATTAAACCGTAATGCTGGGAGACTTCAGTGCAAACTTAGAACAAAATGTAAATGCATTGGATCTTTCTTGGATAGTGACCCTCCCCACGGGTTTTAACCCGGGATGTATCCACCTTTGCGGCGTGTTTAGTACAAGCCCCTTGGGGACTACGTAAAAAACATTAACAAAAGACTGTAAATATCATAAAGATAATGACCCCCAAGAAATGTTAGTCCTAGGTAACCCCCTAGGAGAGCTGTTAATCAGCTCAGTGGTCTGGTAAAACTAAGGTATACTTAACTTTTGACCCCCAAAAACCTTTGGGGGTCACTATCAAGGAAAGACCCAATATATTTGTCCCAGTAATAGAAGTGCGTAGTTTACAATGAAGTCTTAATAAGAAAACATGAAGACTGACTTAGAACAAAATGTAAAAGTATTTGTCCCAGTGGCAGTTTACATTGAAGTCGTAATGACAACACCTGAAGACTGTCGCGGTTTGCAAATGAGAATAACACAGTAACATGATGGACTCTATTCCCACATCAAGTACAGTACTGAATACACGTCTAATCCACATTCTTCTTTATGGGTTTCATTCTCTTCTTCCTGCATACTCATCATGCAGGCAATCTTGAAGGAATTTCCAATTGCAAGCTTCGTGTCTCACCAGACTGTCGACAGACAATTTGCCTTAGGCCTAGTTTGTGAGTTTCAGTGACGATGATAATTTGTACCGTTTCTCTGGCCTTGGGACTGGCTCAAGTGTTTCAGCTCCTGGTACCCTAACAGAAGGGTCATGCAGATGGTGCAGTGAAAAAGAAAATAAATGTTTTGTTTGGAAATGAAGCGTATGGAAGATGACCTGTAGTGTCTGTCTCTCTGAACGCAGTTTTGTTCAGAGGCTAAAATGCCAAGTCTCTCTGAACGACAGTTTTGTTCAGAGGCTAAAATGCCAAGTCTCTCTGAACGGCAGTTTTGTTCAGAGGCTAAAATGCCAAGTCTCTCTGGACGCCAGTTTTGTTCAGAGGCTAAAATGCCAAGTCTCTCTGAATGACAGTTTCGTTCAGAGGCTAAAATGCCAAGTCTCTCTGAATGGCAGTTTCGTTCAGAGGCTAAAATGCCAAGTCTCTCTGAACGACAGTTCTGTTCAGAGGCTAAAATGCCAAGTCTCGCTGAACAGCAGTTTCGTTCAGAGGTTAAAATGCCAAGTCTCTCTGGACGACAGTTCTGTTCTGAGGCTAAAATGCCAAGTCTCTCTGAACAACAGTTTTGTTCAGAGGCTAAAATGCCAAGTCTCTCTGAACGACAGTTTTGTTCAAAGGCTAAAATGCCAAATCTCTCTGAACGACAGTTTCGTTCAGAGGCTAAAATGCCAAGTCTCTCTGAACGACAGTTTTGTTCAGAGGCTAAAATGCCAAGTCTCTCTGAACGACAGTTTTGTTCAGAGGCTAAAATGCCAAGTCTCTCTGAACGACAGTTCTGTTCAGAGGCTAAAATGCCAAGTCTCTCTGAACGACAATTTTGTTCAGAGGCTAAAATGCCAAGTCTCTCTGAACAACAGTTTTGTTCAGAGGCTAAAATGCCAAGTCTCTCTGGACGACAGTTTTGTTCAGAGACTAAAATGCCAAGTCTCTCTGAACGACAGTTTCGTTCAGAGGCTAAAATGCCAAGTCTCTCTGAACGACAGTTTTGTTCAGAGGCTAAAATGCCAAGTCTCTCTGGACGACAGTTTTGTTCAGAGGCTAAAATGCTACAACAGTTTTGTTCAGAGGCTAAAATGCCAATTCTCTCTGAATGACAGTTTCGTTCAGAGGCTAAAATGCCAAGTCTCTCTGAATGACAGTTTTGTTCAGAGGCTAAAATGCCAAGTCTCTCTGGACGACAGTTTTGTTCAGAGGCTAAAATGCCGTCTCTTTGGACAACAGTTTTGTTCAGAGGCTAAAATGCCAATTCTCTCTGAATGACAGTTTCGTTCAGAGGCTAAAATGCCAAGTCTCTCTGAACGACAGTTTTGTTCAGAGGCTAAAATGCCAAGTCTTTGCCGCACGAAAATTAGGCATTGTTCGTAAGGCCTCACATATTTCTAACAGTGATCAAATCAACGAAACCCATTTTAGGTCATTCGTCCTTCCTCACTACAATACTGTTCTATGATGTGGATGTTTGATTCTGCCAGAGATGTATATCTTTCAGATAGAGTGGTCCGTGGTGGTAGGTTTCTGTCTCCTAATAGTAGCAGTTATGACTTGGACCATCGACGGATGGTCTCATGTTTGTCACTTTTTCATAATTTGTATATAAACAGAGATCTTCCACACTCACAATTGATCTCTGATCCTATTTTCCAGCCGTGAGCGACCAAATTCGCTGAAAAGAAGCACCAATATGCAGTAAATGTACCTCGCTGTCGAACTTCTCCAAAGTTCCAGAGGTCCTTTATTCCTCGCTCCTTTGGACTTTGGAACAGCCTCCCCGAGGATGTCGTGCAATTGGAACTTCAGAAGTTCAAGAGAAGATGCAGCGCATTACCATCCTATTACTATTCCACTTGTATTTTCATCATTTACTTACATTTTTATCTGTTTATTTATTAGTTTGTTCATCTATTTTTTCTAATCACTGATCTCTTCTGTCTGCATTTCCTATCACCTTCTGTTACTTCTTTCAAATGAAAACCATATTCTTTGGAAGCCTGAATTTCAAGTCAATGGCCTCTGTGGTGGGCTTGTTCCATATGAATAGCGTTCATCTTCTGAACAATAATAATAATAATAATAATAATAATAATAACCAGGAAGTCCTATGTGGCATATTTAAAGACTAAACTAGATTTTCATATCGCATGCAAAGAAAAACATTAAATTTTCAAATATTAAAATCGGCACCTCGTAAACCGTTCTAAATATGTAAATAACAAGATCTAAAGCTGATTTCAACGTGACCTACTTACAAACGGCATTAGCTGAAAGAAATGTCCTAAAAACAGTGTAAATTTAACCATAACTTGCTTAAAAAAAAAACTCATCCTGAATAAAAAAGTAGCATAAGGTATGAAATCGATTTTAACATGTCACCCTCCCTTCCCCAAAAAAAAAAAACACTAAATAAACAGGAAACAAAAGTGAAGTGGCACAGAAAAGACCCCATAATGTGTAAAAAAAAAAAAAAAAACACATCCTGTTTAATGGTAACATAAGGTTAAAAATTGATTTTAACATGCCCCCCAAAAAAACTAACAAAAAGGAAAGAAAACTGAACGTGGCAAGCCAAACAATCGCCCCCCAAAAAAAAAAAAAAAAACTCACCCTGAATAAAAGGTTAAAAATCGATTTTGACATGACCACCCCGACAAAAAAAAAAACACTAAATATAAATGAAATAAAACTTAAAGTGGTACGCAAACCGGGCCCCAAAAAAAAAAAAACACACACACACACACACACACACACATTCCATCGTATCATGCTGAAAAGTCAAACCAACTCCTTCCACGTCACGGTGTTCGATAATAAATGTTGAATGGAAGTCTGACTTTAGCCCACAGCAGAGTGATTAGCCACATTCCCTGGCATAAAAAAAAATCCATAAAAAAGAAAAAAAATGTCAATCAGGCCTCTGTACACTCTCAGAAGCCTAGATAAACAGAATTGAATATGAATGATTGAATGCATGAACATACAAACTCATTTCCAGTCATCATCACTGTTGCTATTATTATTATTATTATTATTATTATTATTATTATTATTATTATTATTATTATTATTATTATTATTACAGGTTTTCTTAAACGAAATGGCAGTTTAAACAGCATTTATTCTATATAGCAAACGCTCGATTCGCCTTATTAGTTGTTTTCTTGCGCTGGAATGGTTGCAAGCAACTGACCAATATTCATATCCGGATACGAATATTGGCCAATTGCTTGCAACCATTCCAGCGCAAGAAAAACAACTGATAAGACGAACTGAGCGTTTACTATACAAAATAAATGCTGTTGAAACTGCCATTTTGTTGAACAAAACCTGTATTAAAGAAGGTCTTTTTATTAATATTATTATTATTATTATTATTATTATTATTATTATTATTATTATTATTATTATTATTATTATTATTATTACTTAGAAGACGAACCTCATCCATATGGAACAAGCTCACAAAAGGGGCCACTGACTTGACATTCAAGCAGGCGTAAAACAAATTCCAGGATATGGAAAACAGATACTGGAAAAGATTTCAACAGACTGAGGGACTCTTCTGGGAACTCTGATTCGATCGCGGTTCCTGAAGAAACCAAAGGACACTTCTTTTCTTGCCTCTCCTTCTTCTTCTTCTTCCTCTTCTCTTTTTCCTATGTTCGTGAATGGAGATATAGACACCATCCAAGCATTGCACCCAAGTATTTGCCGCCTCTTCCCAGAAGCTCCGCCAGAACAGGTTACACCCAAGTCGCTTTCCTTGGAGCTGAGAGGCAAAAGGTCCTACCTTATGGGGGAAAAAAAAACCTACAAGAATGTTGCTTGATGTCGCAAAAAAATCAGATCGAGCATGTTGAAGCTGTGGCTGCGGCTAGCAGGCGCTGCGGGTAAGGATAATGCTTTCCAAAATGCTTTAATAATTTTTTTTTAATAGCTGATCTCTTCTTTCTGTAGTTCCTGTTACATTCTGTTATTTCGTTCAAACGAACACATTATTCTAAGGAGGTTTTGATTTTCAGTGGCAAAAATGGGTTCATCTTCTGAATAATAATAATAATAATTTTTTTTGAATAATTCAGCTGCATTTATTTTGTAGAAGACTTTTTGTATTTTCCTTATTACTTCTCTTCAGTGGAGGTGCGTTATTTTGTCATGTCCTGGGGGAAAATTGTATATAACAACTGTATAGAATATCTAAAGAAGCAGAATCTTTTGATTTCATGAAATGACAAATATAGGCGAGCTGTTAGCACGCACCTCCACTGAAGAGAAGTCCGCAATAAGTTCTCAAATATGAATAGCAATTCATCTTTTAAAAGACTGCTGCCAAATTATAATAATAATAATAATAATAATAATAATAATAATAATAATAATAATAATAATAATAATAATAATAATAATAATAATAACACCTTCTCTTTCTTCTTTCAAATGAACACTATATGCTTTTTGGATTTCAAGTCAGTGGCCCCTATGGGGTTGTTCCTTATGAATCGGGTTCATCTTCTGGATAATAATAATAATAATAATAATAATAATAATAATAATAATAATAATAATAATAATAATAATAATAATAATACCTTCTGTTACTTCTTTCAAATGAACACCATATTCTAAGGAAGCTTGAATTTCAAGTCGATAGCCCTATGGTGGGTGGGCTTGTTCCATGTAAATAGGATTCATCCTCTGAATAATAATTGTATTTTTGGTGATAGAAAATTTTCATATTAGAATAATTGTAAGATCCTGACTAAAATGAGTTTGAGGATTGTGAAGAGTTAATCGCGTTCATTAAAAGGTGGGGATAAAATAAGACAGTTTTTCTTGAGTGTAAATCTTTCTTATATTGTTAAAGATACACTTAAAATAAATTCTTTATCTTATGATGACTGTTACTGCTAAACAGGATCCATTTTCACTCTTAAAATTTACCAGGATTTACACACAAGGAGAACAAGTAAAAATACGCCTTAGTTGTTACGGCGCAACTGAGTTTTCTGTACAGCGTATAATGCTGTCTGAAACTCTCAGCCACGGCCCGGTGTGGCCTGTGTCGTTGGCATCTACAGCTTTGCCAGACCCACGATTATGGCTAACTTAAACCTTAAATAAAATTAAAACTACTGAGGCTAGAGGGCTGCAATTTGGTATGTTTGATGATTGGAGGGTGGATGATCAACATACCAATTTGCAGCCTTCTAGCCTCAGTAGCTTTTAAGATCTGAGGGCGGACGGACAGACAAAAAAAGCCATCTCAATAGTTTTCTTTGACGGAAAACTAAAAAACGGTCTTACTTCAACCTCAAAAGAAATTATTTTGAAAAACGAATCATATCAACCGTTAAAATACTGTTGAAGGTATGCCTTGGGCTCAAGATCTCATTAACCATGCTGCCCTAAAATGGAAAACTGCAGTATTTGCAATATTTTCGAAATTGAGATATGCCACCTAATGGGCTCGTGAAACACTTAATACACAAGTGACTGCAGTTCCAGAATGATTCTTCTATGCTTTCCACGAGTATTTAGTGGGTCCCATTTGCAGTATCTGCAAAAGCAGTAGTAAGGCAAGGGAGTATCTGCTAATTTTTCCCATTTTTGTATTTTTGCAGACACTGCAGTCTTCCATTTTAGGGCAGCATTGTCCAACAGGTCAGTGCTTTATTTAGGGGGTCACATTTGCAGTATCTGCAGAACCAGTAGTACGGCAAGGGAGTATATACTAATTTTTCTCAGTTTTGTATTTTTGCAGATATTGCAGTCTTCCTTTTTAGGGCAGCACTGTTCAATAGGCCAGTGTTTTATTTAGGGGGTCTCATTTGCAGTATCTGCAGAACCAGTAGTAAGGCAAGGGAAAACTGCAGTATCTACTAGTTTTCTCAGTTCTGTATTTTTCCAGACACTGCAGTCTTCCATTTTAGAGCAGTATGGACGTGTAACCAAAACATACAAACACACACACACACACACACAATTACAGCAAAACCGAGTAACGCAAATGACTGGAGCATAACAGCATAACAAAGCAGCGTTATCCAGGTTACCCCGTCGTGAACAAACGGGAGTTACAATAAGAGAACGGGAATTACGTCCGCCAACTGTAATGGAGGCTGATGCGGGTAATTGCTGACGAGGTTCCCGTGCTACGAACCTCAATAAGTAATGACTGCGTAAATAACACGCGAAGGGGTAGAAGGAAACGGATGGATAGATAGAAAGATAGATAGATAGATAGATAGATAGATAGATAGCGGATAACTTTTTCGATTTTTTAAATTTTTTTTAAGGAAGGTGACATTAATGACCGTAAATAACACGCAATATAGAAAACGGATAGATAGATAGATAGATAGATAGATAGATAGATAGATAGATAACGGATAATTTTTTAGACTTTTTTTTCACAGAAGTAATAAATACTGTAACAAAACTTGGCAGAAAGTGAAAAAAAGAGCTAATCATTTGAACTACATTCTGCTATGGGTCTCAAGATTGAATATTTGGATGAATTTACTGAGTACCCCGAGGTGAGGAAGAGAGAGAGAGAGAGAGAGAGAGAGAGAGAGAGAGAGAGAGAGAGAGAGAGAGAGAGAGAGAGAGAGAGGCATGCAATATCCGTTCTTCAATCTTAAGTTTTACTTCTTTGTGCAACTTCGGGATTTTGAATTTTCTCCCAGTTCCACCTTTACCTCCTTTTCGTTCATCCCCTTCATTGTCTGAATCTATCTCCTCTATTCGCTGTCTTGAATTGAACTGAATACAGAATTCAGACCAAAAGGCCAAGCACTGGGACCTACGAAGTCATTCAGCGCTGAAACGGAAACTGACAGTAAAAGGTTTGAAAGGTGTAACAGGAGGAAAACCTCAAAGCAGTTGCACTATGAATCAATTGTTAGGAGAGGGTTGAGGAAAGTAAGATGGAAGAAAGAGAATATGAAAGGAGGTACAGTAAAAGGAACGAAAGGTGCACTGTAGGCATTACTAAAGGTTCTTTGCAACGTTCCTTCTTTAGGCACCTACCTGCAACCCCTTTCATCCCAACTAAGGGGTTTCACTGTCCTAATTGTTGAATGGCCGATAGCGCCCCAGTTCTTGGCTTGACAGCTTAAATTTCACTGTAATGTCCACTGTTACTGTCACAAGCTCTGCAGACGGCAATCAATTCCTGGTTTCATTTTCTCAATATTCAACATACTTTTTCTCTGACTGACTTCACAAACCAGCTGGCTTTTTTTAGTTTTCTGTAAAAAAAAAAAAACTATTGTGCCGGCTTTGTCTGTCCATCCGCACTTTATTCTGTCCGCACTTTTTCTGTCCGCCCTCAGATCTTAGCAACTACTTAGGCTAGAGGGTTGCAAATTGGTATGTTGATCATCCACCCTCCAATCATCAAACATACCAAATTGCAGCCCTCTAGCCTCAGTAGTTTTTATTTTATTTAAGGTTAAAGTTAGCCATAATCGTGCGTCTGGCAACGATATAGGATAGGCCACCACCAACCAGTGGTTAAATTTCAGGGCTGCGGCTCATACAGCATTGTACCAAGACCACCGAAAGATAGATCTGTTTTCGGTGGCCTTAATTATACCCTGTAGCGGCTGTCCAGAAAACTCGATTGCGCCGACTTCGGCGCACTGTTTACTTGTTTTAAAGCCACGCCCACTGCCATTTATGAAAGCAAATCCATTAGCGTTTCTTTCAAGATATCGATCGAAAATTTTTATGAGCTTTTTTCCTTTGTCTTCTCAGATTAATTAAAAAAAAAGTAAAAAATGCGCCGAAGTTTATTCAGCGCAAACGATTTTTTCTGTACCACCGCTTCAGCGTATGATCAAGGCCACCGAAAATGGATCTATCTTTCGGTGGTCTCGGCATAATGATGTATGAGCCGCGGCCCACGAAACTTCCAAAACGGCCCGATGGTGGCCTGGTCTATATCGTTGCCAGAAGCACGATCATGGCTACCTTTAACTTCAAATCAAATAAAAACTACTGAGGAGGCTGCAATTTGGTAGGTTTGATGATTGGAGGGTGGATGATCAACATAATTTGAAGACCTCTAGCCTCAGTAGTTTTTTAAGATCTGAGGGCGGACAGAAAAAGTGCGGACAGAGAAGGTCCTGACAGAAAAAAGTGCGGACGGACAGACAAAGCCGGCACAATGGTTTTCCTTTCAGAAAACTTAAAAATGGGAAAGAGACAAATTGCTCTCTCAAGCATAAAAGGAAGGGAGAAGTGAAAATAGATTTTTGAATGGGTTTTTATTTAGGAAAACCTCTCAAGGAGATGAGAGAGAAAACATCCAGGTCAATTTAAAAATGGTCAGAGAGAAATTCCTCCGTCCAAAATAGGCGACAAAGGTCCTGAGGTCCAGCAAAAAAAAAAAAAAAAAAAAATCGATGAACGTTTCAATGAAAACGGTGCCAACAATATGTTGCTTTTTATTTTAAGAAGGCGCTTGAGACTGAAAAGAGGAGCTGGAGAGGTTGGACAGCAAAGTAAAGTGATACAGAAAATAAAATAGACGAAATACGATGATCTAAAGGTGGAATTGGGAAAAAAAAACCCACAGTTGAATGTTTAGTAATAGTTAGAGAGGTTGGACAGCCACACTGAAGAAAGGAAGTTGGGAAAAAAAACCCACAATTGAATATTTAGTAATAGTTCGAGAGGATGGACAGCAACACTGAAGAAAGGAAGCGGGAATGGACGTAAATTGAAATGCTAATAGAGTGGGTATAGCAGCTAGGGGCCGAAGGGACGTTGCAAATACCCTCTAGAAACGCCTAGAGTGCAAAACGTGCGGTGCACTGAGCCACTTCCCCCCTGACGGGAAATATAATATTTTTCCTTCATAACGATGTCTAAATATAACCCCCGAAAAAAACTGCTCCTGGGTTTCCAAAATTCTAACATCAAGAACAAAAAAAAAAAAAAAATAAATAAATATAAAAAGAAATATATTTTTCCTTCATAATGATGTCTAAATTTAACTCCCGAAAAAAAACTGCTCGTGGGTTTCCAAGATTCTAACATCAAGAACAAAAAAAAAAATACAAAATAAAAAAACTTATGACGAAACGCATAAAAGCAATATAAAAGAAGTAACGAAAGATATTGCGAAATGAAGATAAGCCACGGTCGGAATATTACACTTGTCGAACAAGTTCGCCTGAAAGATTCTGACATTCAACGTCTAAAAAAAAAAAAAAAAAGTAAAGAAAATAAAAGAAAAATGAAATAAAGAAAAAAAGGAACACGCTGTCGCGCCTGTCTGTCTGAGATATTTTTGTTTTATCTTTTTTTAGCATCTTTTTTTTGTTGATAAATTTAAAAAAAAAAGCTTCTTTTGTAAACTGATGAAATCGAAATAGTTTCACAAATATCAAAACTTTCAACTACGGTTTAGTGCAGTGGTTCTCAACCTGGCGGGGGGGGGCGTGGGGGCAGCAGCAATTTCGAGGAGGGGCTGCAAGCCCTGAGGAAAAAATTAAAAATTATCAAACTATATTCGTTATTCCCTTAACAAGAGTAAGGAATTAATATTCAGAAGTTTATGAAAAAATGCAAAAGTGTCGTCTTATAACGTTAGTTTCCTACAGTCTTCTACTCTGGTTAGACTCGTTGGGCACAAGAATAAAAACACCCATTCTCTTTCTCTTGCTTTTTCATTTTCCCTTAAATCTAGGAGAGAATTTTACTCACAGATACAAAACGGGGGCGTGGTAACAAAAAGTTCAAGAACCACTGGTTTAGTAGAATGGAATTAAAAATAAGTAAATATATTTCGGTCCACGAGTTTTTCTGAGAACACAGAAGACGTTGGTAAAGTTACTGAGCCTGATGCACACGAGGCTTCCAGGGGTGAGAGGAATCGAGGACGGAATCGTGGAAGGGATGAAAGGATTGACTCTTGAGCGCACAATCCCCACGAGAAGAGAGAGCCAGTCATTAATAGTTTTCTGTCCGCAGCAATGGAGCTACAATACAGGTTACAGATTTCATCTTCTAGGATGAAATTTGTATTGAATTACGTCAATTGGCGAGTGTCAATAGAACAGAATAGAATAAAATAGAATGGAATACAGAATTCAGGCCAAAGGCCAAGCGTTGGGACCTACGATGAGGTCAGTCAGCGCTGAAATGGAAATTGACAGTAAAAAGGTTTGAAAGGTGTAACAGGAGGAAAACCTCAAAGCAGTTGCACTATGAATCAATTGTTAGGAGAAGGTGGAAAGTAAGATGGAAGAAAGAGAATATGAAAGGAGGTACAGTCAAAGAAATGTAAAGGGGTTGCAGCTAGTGGCCGACAGGACGCTGCAAAAATCCAAAACTATTGCCTACAGTGCACCACGCGAGGTGCACTGACAGCACTACCCCCTTACGAAGATAAATAAGCAACCACCCTTTTATGATTACGTAACATGCATTTTTTTTTCATCAACAACAACAACAATTTTAATCAAATCAATCTTTAAAAATACAACATTCGCCGTCATTTTTGTCATTATAACTATCCTGTTACAACAGGTAATACCTAGTGACCTCCTTCATATTACAAGACGAGCAAGTGAGATACCCGGGTAGGGGGGTACCAGCTGACCCACTTCTCTTACGTGCGCAGAAGTTTCTTCGGAGCAATCGAGTTTTCTGTGCAGCGCATAATCAACGCCACCGAAAATAGATCTATCTTTCGGTGGTCTCGGTATAATGCTGTATGAGCAGCGGCCCATGAATCTTTAACCACTGCCCGGGGTGGCCTGTCCTATATCGTTGCCAGAAGCACGATAATGGCTAAATTTAGCCTTAAATAAAATAAAAACTACTGAGGCTAGAGGGCTGCAATTTGGATGTCTGATGATTGGAGGGTGGATGATCAACCTGCCAATTTGCAGCCCTCTAGCCTCAGTAGTTTTTAAGATCTGATGCGGACGGAAAAAGTGCGGACAGAAAAAAAGTTCAGACAGAATAAAGTGCGGAGAAAAAAAAGTGCAGACAGAATAAAGTGCGAACGGACAGACAAAGCCGGCACAATAGTTTTCCTTTACAGAAAACTAAAACCACTGAAAACTTTTGCCCACTTGACTACGACAGTGAGGAAGGGTCTATTCCATGTCTAATACATGTATACATCTGAATGCGACAAGTACATGTATGTATGAGCGGCAATATGCTTTCATCCTTCTCGTGGTCAAGTCGGTAACGTGACCTCTTTCTGATATTCTGGATGCCGGTCTGAATCCTGCTACGAACATCATAATCACTTCACATTCTTGCATTTGGATCTAAGGCTTTGTAGTAGTGACAAACATATCCCAAAAGCGTGAAGAATTTGAGAGGTTCAGAGGACATTGTAGTTGTTAAATTTACTTACGTTTCTGTTAAAAAAAAAACAAAAGTTACCAGTAGATTCTACATACACATACAAGACCTTTCCCTAGATCTTTGAAAGTTTCGACCTATCCCAATTCAAAAGACGATATATCTGCCAATTCTACAGGCCCACAATAAAGCATTCACCCTCCGTCAATACCAAGAGAACAAGAATCTTAAAAAAAAAAAAAAAGTACCCAGCAACCTGGGTACTGAATAGGCCAAGACTCTTCAGAGGAGACAAGTATCTGGACTGTGAGGGTGTGATGACGGCGAGAATCCTCGAACGAAAGTGAAAGGAGAATATTGAAGAATACTGAAGAATATTGAAGAATAATGGGAAAGTGGGTCTGGGAAATAGGCAGCTGTATCTGAAACCCACCACGGTCGACTTCACAAGATCTATGAAAATGCAAGTGTGGCCAACACCATCCAGGTTAGTAAGTGACATTTGCGCAGTTTATATCTTCTGAATTTAAATTATTATTGTTATTGTTATTATTATTATTCAGAAGAAGAAGCCTATTCATGTGGAACAAGCCTACAGGGGCCACTGACTTGAAATTCAAGCTTCCAAAGAATAGGTACCTCTGTAAACACAGTGGCCACATTGTGATAAATACCAATATTTTTGTTGATATTTTCCACAAAAAATATAACCAAGATTTGAGACTGACATATAATGTGGGGGGCCAACTGCTCTTGGAGCAAGAGCCTGTGCTAGCAGAATGTTGATTTCACAAAATCAACTCAGCTGGCTAGATGACTAATTCCCCTAATCCCAGTTTGAATCTTGGCATGGAAATTCACTCCCAATTTTTACTAAGGCTTTTTTTTATCTTTTTATTAATTTATTAATTTATTTTTTCTTTTTAATAAGTGAGATCTCTCCTTTCTTTATTTCCCTTTACCTCCTCTTACTTCTTCCTAATGAACACCATAATATTCTTTGGAAGCCTGAATTTCAAATCAATGGCCCTATGGGCTTGTTCCATACGATTACGGTTTATCTTCTGAATAATAATAATAATAATAATAATAATAATAATAATAATAATAATAATAATAATAATAATAATAATAATAATGGAAAATTTATGAAAAATTAAGAGTCAATTACATCTAGGCGCTAATGCCACGGATTCTTGAATTCAGATGCTCTTGTCTTCAGAGAGTTAAGTTGAAAGTGTACTTACTGCAAGACGCTCACTTTCACAATCAAGCTTAGGATACACCAATTTGATTTTTGCGAGAAGGTAATTGCAAAAATTAACACCTGCATCTAACGTGAATATTTTTGCATCCATTTGCCTGTCCCTAATGTACAAAAACAACCTCACTGTCTAGGGAAAATAGACCTGTATGCACAGATTTTTCCCGTTTTTCTCTAGCGTGACACCCAATCGGTAGATCGACGGACAATAAGAGCATCAAAGCAGGAAAATCATCTCA
>NC_089788.1:1625501-1648001 GCF_040412425.1 Macrobrachium rosenbergii | reverse complement strand
AATGCCAAAGCTTAGTATTGAAAAAACAAAAAAACTATACTCGTTGCCCAGACGAATCAATTCATATCAGTAAGGCCATTCGACAGAGAATAGATACAGTCACAGTGCATTTACCGCGATGATTCCCAACAAGAATAAGGTACATGATCACAAACTACAAGCTCTGCGTCAAACCTGACCACTTAAAGTAAGTGCCGTTTGCTGTGACCTACTCGTGTCCGTCAGGTGCTTAAACAAACTGCGTGAGAACGCGCGGGGATTATGAGCATTTAAATTTCGTGATATGCACCCGTTTTGAATTCCTGGAATGGCTTCCGTTTCCACGCGAAAATGCGGAAGCCGTATGCATCAATGGAACGCGAGGCTTATCGGGGTTAATTGCACTTAATTGCACTCACATGCTTTGTATACCTCACTTAAAAGTTTGGACATGGAATAGAGAATTCAGGCCAATTGTCAGGAGAGGGTTGAGCGAAGAAAGCTGGAAGGAAGAGAATGTGAACGGAGGTACGGTAAGAGGAACGAAAGGGGTTGCAGCTAGGGGCCTATGGAAGGGACGCTGTAAATAACATTCGAGTAAATGCCTACAGTGCACCGCGTGAGGTGCGCTGATGGTTCTAGCCCCCTCCCCAAAACCACGGGGCCACTTAAAGTTTAAGCAGCTGTTAAAGGATATTATTATTTATTATCTATTAAAATCCTCACAATCAATTATATTTTACTTATATATTCCGTGCGGTAATTATAACCATCAAAAGGGATTGTCAGAGAAAAATATACTTGGTGTTTCACAATACTCACAAGCAAACAATCCAAGGCTGAAGATGTCAAAACACTCCTTTACTCAAAACATGTATAATAACTGGTATAAAATGCGCCGAAGTTTCTTCGGCGCAATCTAGTTTTCTGTACAGCATGTAATCAAGGCCACCGAAAATTGATCTATCTTTCGGTGGGCTCGGTATAATGCTGTATGAGCCGCGGCCCATGAAACCTTAACCACGGCTCGGTGGTGGCCTGGCCTATATCGTTGCAAGATGCACGATTATGGCCAACTTCAACCTTAAATAAAATAAAAACTAATGAGGCTAGAGGGCTGCAATTTGGTATGCTCGATGACTGGAGGGTGGATGATCAACATCCCAATTTGCAGCCCTCTAGCCTCGGTAGTTTTTAAGATCTGAGGGCGGACAGAAAAGTGCAGATGGACAGACAAAGCCGGCACAATAGTTTTCTTTTCAGAAAACTATTGAGACAAATATAACAAGAACTGCAATCCTGCAACGACTTCCAAGTGCTTAAAGAATGCGTCGCCCACAGATCCTAACAGCTAGCTGGTCCGCTGGTATAGTGGTTAGTGTCGTGGCATGCCACTAAGATGTCGCGGGGGGTTCGCGTCTCGCCCAGGGCTGTGAAAAGTCACTGGCTCTGTATCATGATCATTACTGATCAGTGTTTGGGGGTCTGCTGCAGTGGGAGGTTGAAATCAACATTCTTTGGAAGCTTGAATTTCGAGTCAGTGGCCCCTTTGGTGGGCTTGCTCCATGTGAATAGGTTTCATCTACAGAAATAAATAATAATAATAATAATAATAATAATAATAATAATAATAACCAACCCAATGCAAAAGTCATTATTTAGTCTCACTCTCGCGTTATTTCTATCGTGGAAAAGACTAAATAATGACAGATGTACATCTTCTTGAAAAAGCTGACAGAAGTATCAAGTGGGTGTACCCCATATCTACCGATCTTGACAGTGTATGGATATTATATATATCTGTCCATATATATATATATATATATAATAATAGTCTATATATATATATATATATATTATATATATATATATATATATATATAAATATAATTATATATATATATATATATATATACATATATATATATATATATATATATATATATACATATATATATCTATATATATATATTACATATATATATATATCAATACAAAAGGACTTCACTTTGGCATAGCTATGGTCCTTTATTAAACACAAGTCAGCAGATATCTAGATATGAGTGCTTTATTACATAGATATGAGTACTTTTATTACATAGATGTGAGCACTTTATTAACAGATATGAATATTTTACTACATAGATATGAGTACTGAGTGCTTATACAGATATAAGTACTTTATTACATTGATATTAGTACTTTATTGCATAGATATGGGTACTTTATCACACAGATATAAGTTCTTTATTACATAGATGTAAGTATTTTAGTACACAGATATAAGTACTTTATCACACGAAGTTAAAATTAACGGTCAAGCAAAATAAATATTAAAAAAAAAACTTTAAGAGCAGATCTATAACACTATCTGTAACTCCTTCACTGTGACCTTGGACAGCCAGTCTAATTAGCCTCTCTACAGGTTGGGAAAAAAATAGAATCTACAACAGCCTCCTACCTCTCCATAAATACCCGTCATGAAGCCGTCTGGGTGTCTGACAGCAATGGATGATCCCTTCGACCCCAAACTACTTTTTTTTTTTTTGCAGGCTTATAAACCCTCAATTTATACTAATATAAAACTGTTGTTCGTTTTGCTTCCTAGATCTTGCAAGATGACGGTGCAAGTACCCCAAACTAAGTGCTGTTTGTTGTGATTATTATATCTTGCAAGACGACGGTACAAGTGCCCCAAACTAAGTGTTGTTTGTTGTGATTCTTATATCTTGCAAGATGACGGTACTATAGTGCCACGCGCTTTGGATATATTGGTCTACCACTACACCTGCCCTTAATTATGCTTCGACAAGGATTGTGCTTTAGAATTAGGTGCTAATTGCTATATTTCCTTATGTACCTGAAGAACATTAGCCTATTCATGACAATAATTATGGCTGATGGGATTATGTTTAATATTATGATGATGATGATGAACCCTTAACATACTGACTAAACAACTCATTCAAAAATTAATCATCATAATTCATTACACTTTTCTAACCGACAAAATGTACGAATACAGATATAGTGACGTTTTCACTCACTGCAACTAATATATGGTCTAAGATCCTATCATGGAAAGTTAAAGTAAATCTTTTTTTAGCCCGGTAATGCAATTGTTAACTTTTATTTTTGTTTACTTTTGCCGCTATTTGAGGGTTTGGGCTGTTGTTTTTTTTTTTTTTTTACCACCGTCGGGTGTTTTTCGCTTGTTACCGGTAACATTTTCTCTTTTATTTTCATATTTTCATATTTTTGAGTCGTTGGGTGATCCAGCGGAGGTTTGGTATATATGTGGGACCTCCGTTATCGCCAGCAGTCCCGCCCCAGCAGTGCCTTGAGCGAGAGGTCTGCTACTGCACTTTTCCAGCCTAGCTTTTGTCACCTGCTCCTTTTGTGTGGTTCGTGGTTGGAGTTCAGAGTTAATTGTTCCAGCTTGACCCAGCTTGTGTGTCGAGTATTGCAGCTATACCTAGTTTGTGTATCGAGTACCGCAGCTATACCTAGCTTGTGTATTAGGTACTGTAGCTTTGCCCAGCTTGTGTATCGAGTATTGCAGCTTTACCCATTTCGACAAGCTGATGCTTCCCTTTTCGACAAGCCGAAGTTTCCCATTTCGACAAGACGAAGTTTCCCGGTTCGACACGCTGAAGTTTCCCATTTCGACACGCTGAAGTTTCCCGCGTAATTCTTTACAAAGGTCCGCATCAATATTTGATGTTTGTTGAATGTTTTGTGCCCTTCGACACGCTGAAGCCCCCATTTCACGGCGCCCTAGGTTAGGTTAGGTGGTTGTGTTTTACTGTGCATATTAAGGGGTTTTGTATTATTTTAGTAAGGTCAAACACCAAATATTGATGCGGACCTTTTGTAAAGAAATACCGTTTCCCGTTTCAACGAGCCGACGTTTCCCATTTCTAGAAGCCAAAGGCTCCCATTTCGATAAACTCAAGTCTCCCATTTCGATAAACTCAAGTCTCCCATTTCGATAAACTCAAGTCTCCCATTTCGATAAACTCAAGTCTCCCATTTCGATAAACTCAAGTCTCCCATTTCGATAAGCCGAAAAAAGTTTCCCATTTGTTCCTGAGTGCACAGAGCACAGAGTTCGAGTCAAGGGCACAGCAGTAAAAAAAACATATCGAGAATAAAAATTCAATGGAGAATGCAAGACGCAAATATCGAAACAACCGGATTTCAAATGGGAAAATGTACTTAAATCTGCACAGGCAACTGATGCCCTAAATCTGTGCCCTCTGTATTGGCAACAGTCAAGGTAAATATCACATCTGTAAAAGTATAATGGTAAAATGTTGTACTTCCTCCACGCTCTTTAACCTACAATACAGCAAGACAATTACTGTGATGATACTGGCAATAATGATATTGGTGATAATATTATTTTCAACATTTGGGAGCCTCCGTTGTACCTAAAGAAATCATACTGCAATATTCTTATCTGGTCTGCATCATCCTAAGTTATTTTCATAACTGAATTAAACCTTATACTATTATTAACCTGTTTATAATAGATCCCACACCGTGACCATTCAATTACTAGACCAGATACGATAATATAAAGAACAAATAAAATAAAATAATGATGAACATCAATGACAACAGTCGTACTGCTGTTATTGGTTCTATCACAGACGTATACAACACAGTTCTGGTGGAAGGGTGCAGTGGCGTTCCTGAGAGGAGGGGCGGGGGGAAGGGCTGTTTGAAATCGCCCCCCGGGCCCCAAAGTTAGGGGCGGGGCCAAAATGCGAAATTTAACCATTGCTGCTATGACAGGACGAGCTAAATTTCTGAAATTTGCATTTACAAGTGCCTTTAAAATGATCCTACAATTGCTCGTATTCTAAAAATCCCCCCCAACGGCTCCCCCTGCTTTTGCTCGCTTCGCTTGCCTCCCACCCCATAAGAGGGGCCCCAAATGGGACTGTGCCCCCCGGGCCCCAAAATGTCTAGGAGCGCCCCTGGACTGGTGGCCTGTGTAAAAGCACAGTTGGCTGAGATAATATGATAGTCACTGCATACGTGGGATAAACATATATGTTCATTCAATCCCTCATGCTTAAAACTTTTACAAATATCATGGGAAAACAATTGGGCTTTTTAAATTACTGACAAAACCAGTTTACAATTCTGTCATAATAATACAAGTGGTTAGTGTGGCTATCCGGTTGGAAAATATCACTAACAACTTCGTTGTATTCTCTACAAAAACAAAAAAAGAGGGAACAAATAAAAAAATGTTAAAAATAGTTCCTACCACATTCCTAACAATACTTTTTGCAAGTATTAAACTGGCATTTCTGAACATAAATTACTCCAGTCATATGCAATGGACTCATAAAAGTCATACACTATTATACAAACACTATGGCTACGTGAGTATGTGAGTGTGTGTGTGTGTGTGTGTGTGTGCTAAAGAGAGGCCAGGGTTGCCAGGGATAGCCTACAAATATACAGGCATACGCTACACATGTTTAGCCTCATCTATATAGGCTTGGATTATGAATAACTGCCTTAATACACTGAATTACAATACAAATGCCAGACCTTACAGAATTAAATTACGCAAGCCAAGTACAGACCCAGGATTAATGGAGTACACTATGAATCCTGTACAGACCTAGGCTGATACATGAACGGTGAACATCATTTAATTATTTTCCTGTTGTATAATCGTAGAAATATTAAACTAATAAATATCAGGTTAATATTTCTACGAAAATACAACAGAAAAATTGTTGATTGATGCACACCGTCCATGTATAAGGTATGTACTCGGCTTGTGTAATTTAATTCTGTAAGGTCTCACATTTAATTCAGTGTATTACGGCAGTTATTCATAACCCAAGCCTATTGATGAGGCTAAACATATGTAGCTTATGCCTGTATATGTGTAGCCTATTTTGAAATGTCTACGTCTAGGCTATATACATAATTCAGTTGAAAAATTTGAAGCGTCTAGGTCTAGGCTATATACATAAGTGTTGGAAAGCATATGACTTTGTTTTAATTAATATTAAAACAAAGTCCTATTATTTCCAACCGAGTTATATACACTTCACATTTTGCAACTGAGTCATGCATAGCCTAGACCTACACCCTTCAAAACACTTCGTTATGTAAGCCTAGGCTAATGCTGCGTGATATATTAACTACCCTGCAATATAATTAAAAGTTTTAACATAATTTCCGTGAATCTCAAAAAGGTTATACCGAATTTGGTCGAGCAGACTACAGGCAACTGGCGAATCATTAGGACTAGTCCATTTGTACTGAACAAATTTGCTTTTCGTAAAAGATATTTACTTAGACATACATATTATATAACTTTTAAGTAATAAGTAATGTTCGAAGCGCAATTAAAATATTAAAATTCACGTTAAACCGTTTGCCAAAAACCTACCTTGAATTACGCCACACTGAACTTGACAGGGGAGGGTAGCGGACATTCTTTTAGGTCGAATTTGGTAATATAAAATGTTTTTATCAACGTTTTCCGTAGCCCACAGTTTCCTTTGGATACTAAGAAACGACCACGCGACATCTCTTCGACTCAATATGTGTCGTCGATGACAAAATTCACTCGAAATATGAATATCACAACTCAACGGATCAATGTAAACACAAACTGTCTAGTGGGTGACGCTTCTTCTTCCCTGGTACTTTGATAGGAACTCTGGTGCTTACGCAGTTGTTTATATGTTGTTTTGAGTCTTAAAAGTGAATTTAATGGTCATTTCGCTTTACGAATTCCGTTATAACGTTTAGCCCATCATATTGGATAACCAATGACGTCATTTCACCGAAATATAGATAGTTGTGGAGGAATATTCGCTAAGAAAAGAACGTTTTTCTTCGCCTCTGGTGAGGTGTTTATATGTTTTTTTAAGTCTCAAAAGTGGATTTAACGTTCATTTCGCTTTGCGAATGCCGTCAAAATGTTTAGGCCATCATCTGGAATAATCAATGAGATTATCTAATCGAAAAATAGATAGTTTGGAGAAGAATAATCGCTAAGAAAAGAACACTTTCCTCGCTTGTCAGATGTGTGTATCTAGTGGAAATATACACGCATGACGGATATTGAAGAGCACGTTTCCATGCCGTTAGTGTCCCGCAGGATAAATTACTTCTACATTTCATATATATATATATATATATATATATATATATATATATATATATATATATATATATATATATATATATATATATTGTATATAGTTCAGGGTATTGACGTTATGCCTCAACAACAAAACTGAGTAATGTTTCCTATCTATACACCATCGCCTAGGCGCCTAAACCTTCTGTTTATTTTCTAGACTAAACTTATCCACTTTGGTTGAATTATAAGTAAAACACACGGCGTCGACGCACTTGACAGATCCTTTCATGCGTATCTGAATGCTATAAATCAAACTTGCTGGTTTATATAGCGTATTATAAAGGGGCTTTCCCGTTAAGCCAGCGAAGGTCAAATTATACGCCCTTGTGACGCCAGGCTCTATAAGGCATTTTTTATGTTTGTCAGAGTTACTAAAGTTGAATGATTTATTGTATATTTGATTGAAGGAAAGGTTAAGAAACAGAGTGCTTAAAATGAATTTAATAAATTAGTCAAATTATATATATATATATATATATATATATATATATATATATATATATATATATATATATATACATACATATACAGTATATGTATATACATATATTATATATATATATATATATATATATATATATATATATTATATATATGTGTGTTTTGTGTATATATATACCATCCACCCACCATAGTCGACCAACTACTAACCTCCTCCATCCTCCTTCCCCAGGGGATCGGTCTCAGTCGCGGGCTGGGGAAAATGACCAATGTACCATATAAAAGAACAAGGCCCATGAATTCTTAAGAGGAGATGATTCGGATTCCACGTTAATCAGTGGGTTCCGCAACTGATTGATTTGCTATATGAGCTATTATTTCTGTTATTATTTTTCCCTCTTGTAAATAATCGTGGGTCATCTTATATACCTTTTATCTTCTTGTAAAAAACAATTCTTGAATCCGGGTACAGAAAACTCGATTGCGCCGGAGAGACTTCGGCGCATTTTTTTACTTGTTTTATATATTTGTTACAAGACTCCAAATTTGTCCTTCAAAAGTAGGAAATAAGACCAGAAATTTCATTTTAATTTTTAATTTCATTTATATCCTCATTAGTTTTATTTTCATTTGTTATCTTATTTCTATATTTATTTTTACATTTCTGTTTTTATTTTCTTACTTATATTTTTATTTTGTTTTATTTTTTCTTTTATTTTTTATTTTCTTACTTTTATTTTCATTTGCTTGCTTCTATTCTTCAAATATTATTCTTGTCATTTTCAATTATTTTCTTTATTTTATTTTTCTTTCTTTTGTTTTTTATTCTCTTACTTTTATTTTCATTTCCTTACTTTCATTCTTTAAATAATATTTTTATCTTTTTCTATTTCTATCTTTGTACTTTATATATCTTTCAGAATTCTTGATTCCTAACACTTTTATGAATATCTTGAAAAATATCAATATCTTAGCAAAGATAATACTTGAAGAAATATGAATATCATAGCAAAGATAATAGATATCTTGAAAAAATATGAATATCTTAGCAAAAATAATGAATATCTTGAAAAAATATGAATATCTTAGCAAAGATAATAGATATCTTGAAAAAATATGAATATCTTAGCAAAAATAATAGATATCTTGAAAAAATATGAATATCTTAGCAAAGATAATAGATATCTTGAAAAAATATGAATATCTTAGCAAAAATAATAGATATCTTGAAAAAATATGAATATCTTAGCAAAGATAATAGATATCTTGAAAAATATGAATATCTTAGCAAAGATATTAGATATCTTGAAAAAATATGAATATCTTAGCAAAGATGATAGGTATCTTGAAAAAGTATGAATATCTTAGCAAAGATAATAGATATCTTGAAAAAATATGAAAATCTTAGCAAAGATAATAGATATCTTGAAAAAATATGAAAATCTTGGCAAAGATATTAGATATCTTGAAAAAATATGAATATCTTAGCAAAGATAATAGATATCTTGAAAAAAATATGAATATCTTAGCAAAGATAATAGATATCTTGATAAAATATGAAAATCTTAGCAAAGATAATAGATATCTTGAAAAAATATGAATATCTTAGCAAAGATAATAGATATCTTGAAAAAATGAATATCTTAGCAAAGATAATAGATATCTTGAAAAAGTATGAATATCTTAGCAAATTTAATAAATATCCTGAAAAAATATGAACATCTTAGCAAAAGATAACAAATACCTTGAAAAAATATGAATATCTTAGCAGAGAGAATAAATATCTTGAAAAAATATGAATATCTGAGCAAAGGCAATAGATACGTTGAAAAAATCTGAATATCTTAGCAAAGATAAAAAATATTCAGAAAAATAAGAATATCTTAGCAAAGATAACGAATACCTTGAAAAAATATGAATATCTTAGCAAAGATAACAAATACTTTGAAAAAATATGAATATCTTAGCAAAGATAATGAATATCTTGAAAAAATATGAATATCTTAGCAAAGAGAATAGGTATCTTGAAAGAAATACGAATATCTTAGCAAAGAGAATAAATATCCTGAAAAATACGAATATCTCAGCAAAGAGAATAAATATCCTGAAAAATACGAATATCTCAGCAAAGACAATAAATATCCTGAAAAATACGAATATCTCAGCAAAGACAATAAATATCCTGAAAAAATATGAATATCTCAGTAAAGACAATAAATATCCTGAAAAAATATGAATATCTTAGCAAAGAAAATAAATATCCTGAAAAAATATGAATATCTCAGCAAAGACAATAAACATCCTGAAAAAATACGAATATCTCAGCAAAGACAATAAATATCCTGAAAAAAATATGAATATCTTAGCAAAGACAATCATAACAAACAAACGAAGCAAAGAAACAGAATGACAGCGAATGACGCAGAAACAATAATCTTATCACAGAAGCAATAACAGCAAGACGAGACTCTCAAGGGCAAATGACGCAATTATATAACTCGAGATTATTTTATGCCTTCACCTGATTACATCAGCAGCCAGTTTCACGGACGAGCTCTCATCGGGTTCAAAAGCGAGATTAAGCCGTTTCATTCAACTCAAAGGCATCTTTTTGAGCTATTTCCATCTTTTCAAGCCCTTAACCAGGGGTGCCCGCTCCCCTAGGGGGTGGGAAGCCGGTTCCTAGGGGGTGCGAGGATGCCTATGAATAATTAAAGCAAAATAGATTTCTATATACGCTGAAAATGGTTAAGAACAACTGTTTTAAACAGCCTCACGTATTTAAGACATCCCTTTCTATTGAGTGAATTCATGATTTATAATAGCACCTGCTTTTTCGCAACCACTCCATTATAGGAAGTTGTTAATTTGCATACGACCCCATGGCTGCCATTGTCTGAAAGCATTCAAGTTTGTTTGTGCTTGCGATGGACGCCTTCAAAAGTTAATTGAGCTTCTAATCCTTTTCAGAGTTTCAAAGCTTCCCTGGGACAAAGCTCATTAGCTTGACAAAGAACTGGGTATACAGTGTACCTGTGTTGGTTTCAACATCAGAAACTTGGGGTAACTATTGTTATTTATTCTGACATTTCATGGCTATTGTATACCAGTATTAAAATCAGGACGGAGAGATTATTATTATTATTATTATTATTATTATTATTATTATTATTATTATTATTATTATTATTATTATTATTAATTCAAATGGACACCATATTCTTGGGAAGCTTGAATTTCAAGTCAGTGGCCCCTTTGGTGGGCTGGTTCCATATGAATAGGGGTCATCTTCTGAATAATAATAATAATAATAATAAATAATAATAATAATAATAATAATAATAATAATAATAATAATAATAATATAATAATAATAATAATGCTCAGAAAACTCTTATAAATATTTCAAGGTCAGAAGATTCCACATCTGCACTAGGCCTACCACTCCACATTTGAGTTTTAGCCAAGATGAAGCTCCTAGGAAACTGAGTAGTATTAAACCTGATGCTAGAAAACTACAAACTGCTTACAGCAGCAGCAGTCTTCCCTAGTGTCATTATTATTATTAGTGAAGAATAAAATACAAAATAATTTCATTCTCCAAACAAATTATGTGAAGATCTAAAGAGGTGGATTTTGACGATCTACCGAGCTCTGAATATTAGCCTAAAGAAAAATTAAACTTTTATTGGAGCACCTGAGAGTATCTACAACTTCACAAAAGAGGAACTAAAGACTATGTTATTGCTTTATCCCAACTTTCCTATCCTTGCCAAATATGAATGGCCTATTTCGTTACACAGTGCATTGCGCTGTGAGCCTTATAAGGAATTATTGAAAATGAATTAATGGAATTTAACTGCAATGATAAAGCGTGGACGGTATCATCTGGCCTAATGGTAATAACACACGAGGGGGAACTGAGAACTCCACCTTCCCACCCCTAAAGCCCCAAGTCTTACCCCCCCCGGGGGTGATGCAATCCCATTAGGCTTCAAAGTTCAGGCCTTGGTGACAAAACCGGATAATTGCGTTGCTGATTATCCGACAAAGAGTCATTTCAAGATCCTTGTATGGACGGTGCACTGTGGATTGCATCACCAAGCGGGAAAATTCCCCTTAGACCTAAAGGATTCGGAAAGTTTCTTGGTACCGTCGAACTTTCAAGAGGTACCAAACGCCTTCCATCTGCTAAAAGAATACTGCGTAACAGCAGTTCCTGTTTGCCCCCCGAACTGTCGTAGGCCTAGATAGTCGAATTTTCAGCAGGTACCAAACGCCAAACGCCTTACATCTGCTAAAAGAGCATTGGGTAACAGCAGTTCCTGTTTGCCCACGAACTGTCGTAGGCCTAGATAGTCGAACTTTCAGCAGGTACCAAACGCCTTCCATCTGCTAAAAGAATACTGCGTAACAGCAGTTCCTGTTTGCCGCCTAACTGTCGAGAGATACTAGGTCTAGATAGTCGAACTTTCAGCAGGTGCCAAACGCCTTCCATCTGCTAAAAGAACACTGCGTAGCGGTAGTTCCAGTTTGCCCCCAAACTGTCGAGAGATGTTAGGCCTACTTGCCCTACTAAAAAAAAACTTGAAGAATTCCTTGGTATCGCCGAATCTCGAGGCGATACAAGAGGCCTAAATCGTTACATACACCCCCTAAAGGGCTTGGAGAGTTCCGAGGCACTGCCGAATTTTAATTATACAGATTCCTTGTACACATCTGCGTGGTCTCATCAAGCGATCGATCGCCGTGTATTGACAGAAGGCGGCCAACCCATTTATCGACTCTAAGGCTGACCCATAACAAGCAGGCTTTAATGGCTGAAGCCATCAAGTATTTATTCGATGCTGATAGCAATCGATACGCCAGCGTTCGCTTAATACTACAAGTTCTATGGACGGTGAACTTGAGAAGCCGGGGCAAATAACTGTCGAGGAGATGAGCTGATATTTAGTTTTTTTTTTCCGTTATGAACCGTGTTACCACCAATAGTCTTATAAACACAGTAGGATTATAAAGTATATATTCTGCATGAATGATACGTGGAAATTAGGTTATAAAGCCAAAAACTGGGGCACTTGCAGCCATTCAGTGCTTTAAAGTAACAGGCTAGAAAGTGTAAGTGCAGCTAGTGGCCGAAGGGACGCTGCGATCAGCCTTCAGTAATGCTTACAGTGGCCCACATGAGGTTCACTGACCGCATTTTACTTAGATTCTACGTAGTAACTGCCAAGCACAACTGAGTAGACACGACAGGATCGATGGCAACCCACTTTTCCTCCCCATTTCTTCCAGACAGCCTGATGAATTAACTCGGCGTCTTCCGGTGGAAGGATAACTCGAATCTTATCCCTAGCAAGCAATATACGTCAACGGGAAGTGGCAATTTGCAACGTATAATTCGTCGTAATACAACGCATGGAATAATAGCCACCATTTCTGTCATATTACAGCGGTATGTTGACTTTACCTCAACCACCTTTGGTATTACTTTTCCTGAGTATTCAGTGTCTTGCTGACTAATTCTTTCTGTAAATGCTTTTCCACAATTATTAACATTTCGTGGAAGAACTCGTGAGAGTACTTTTATTTAAATAATAACGTAAAAGTTATACAATTGCAGTTTGCAATACTTTCATCACTAGGATCCGTTAGGCCTATCCTTATACTATACGTAGGAAACACAAAATTATACTGCAGTATTTACATAACTTATAAAGTGTTAGTTATCTAACTATGAATTTCCATCTACTTCTGCCTGGACCAAATAGCAAAATCGACTTATACATTGATTTATCGATAAAATCAACTGGCGTCAAACATCGAAGTCATTCACGCAGAGGAGGGGAAACTCCCTATATATTGGTACAGCTCCTAGCTTTAATAAAAACGAATTTTAGGGAATTTTAATGAATTTAAGGGAATTTTTGGGAATTTTCCTCATTCAGAAGTACATAACTCTACACTTTTACACATCATATAATTTACAATTGTAAAATATGTTTTAGAAGTCAATGTAAATCATTCTTCAGTAAAGCAATCTGTCGATTTGGGTCCTCAAAACATATTGGACAAAATATTAAATTAAAACTAGAGTATGTCTCAACAACTGGGACACGGTCGAAACCATCGACGACCATCAATGAATTATTACCATCGGCCAATGAATCACCGGTCGATATCGTCGAGTAAAATTTCAAAGTCAAGGATATTCGACGTTAAGCTTCCTGGTCGAAGTGACTCCATACAGCTGTCAAGCATAGCACTGGGGCACTTTCGGCCATTCAGCTCTCTCTCTCTCTCTCTCTCTCTAGACAGTGAAAAAAGGGAGTTGGAGTGGCTGGACAGCGGGATAAAGAGATCCGGAAAGTAAATGGGATGAATTACAAAGATCTAAAGTTGAAACTGGGAGAAAACCCTTACAGAAGTAAGGGTCAGGAAGGCTGACCAGCAAGACCTATTATGATGAGGTCATTCAGCGCTGAAAGGGAAATTGAGAGTAAAAAGGTTTTATAGATGTAACAGGAGGAAAACCTTCGTAGTTGCACTATGAAACAACTGTTAGGAGAGGGTTGAGGAGAGTAAGATGGAAGAGAGAGAGGATATGAATGGTGGTACAGTCAAAGAAATGGTGTGGGTTGCAGCTAGGGGCCTAAGGGACGCCGCAAAGAACTTTATGCCTTAGGCGCACCCCGTGAGGTGCACTAACGGCAATAACCCCCCTACGGGGTATAAACAAACATAATTGCCTTTGCTCTTCATAGACAGCACTAAGAATTAACGGCAGCGGAAGGTAGCGCCGTCGTTCTCATCCACAGGAGAAGTCTCAAGTTCCACCCGTTTATCTTGATCCCGGTGTCACCAGCTATGGAAATATGAGCAAAGTCAGAACCAGAGTAGACCCATAGAGTAAGGAAATTCCTTCAGGGTGAGTCACCGTCAGGTTTGTCCTCTCTATGACGTCTTTTAGTCTTGTTTCTCTCTCTCTCTCTCTCTAAATCCACCATTGATTCTTGCCCGTGAGAGATACATTTCATTTCTGGTGTTTTTTAGTACAAGAAATGGATCTGTTTTTATGATTGAGTGTCCGGAGATGAATAAAATGGAAAGACCATAATTTGTGTGTTTATGTAGATTGTCATTTATATATATATATATATATATATATATATATATATATATATATATATATATATATATATATATATATATATATATATATATATAAATATAATATTATTGTTGTTGTATAACGCTTACAGAACTCAATACACACCAGCAAACACTTTTTACTTCAACTTCAGGTCCGTAAAAAGCGAACAATTTCCCTTCCGCAACCAAGACCTTATAAGGTCAACGATAGACCCATGACCCACAAAGGCCCGAGGGAGGGAGGGGGTTGGGGAAGGACCTCGTAACGAAGCGCCCCTTTTTTGCCTGCGCAGATCCAGACGACGCCTCCGAACAGATCTCTTTCAGATCTCCCGTCTCATTACGGATTCCAGATCGCCGAGATATCTTGTACCAGAAGGTGTCCGGTCGACGACGATAAGACGGTGGTGACTCACTGGAACATCTGTTTGTATGATCGCGCGCCCACTCCCAGCTGCCGCTGCTGTTTGCTGGTTCGTTGTTTGCTCGGTAAACTTTCGAGTCTTGCTGCTGCTGCTGCTGTTTGCTAGTTCATTGTTTGCTGGGTAAACTTTCTTGTCTTGTGCATCGTTTACTAGATAAGCTTTCTACTCTTGTTACTGGTACTATTTGCTAGTTCACTGCTTACTCGGTAAGCTTTCTTGTCCTGCTGCTGCTATTGTTTGCTAGTTCATTGTTTGCTGGGTAAACTTTCTTGTCTTGTGCATCGTTTAGATAAGCTTTCTTGTCTTGGTACTGGTGCTGTTTGCTAGTTCATTGTTTGCTCTGTAAACTTTCTTCTTCCTGTGGCTGCTACTGTTTGCTAGTTCATTGTTTACTCGAGAAACTTTCTTGTCTTGCTACTTCTTCTGTTTGCTAGTTCACTGTTTACTCAAGACACTTTCTTGCCTCGCTGCTGCTACTGTATGCTAGTTCATTATTTACTAGATAAACCCTCTTGTCTTGCAGCTGCTGCTGTTTGCTAGTTCACTGTTTACTAGATAAACTCTCTTTTCTTGCAGCTGCTGCTGTTTGCTAGTTCATCATTCACTAGGTAACACTGACACGAACCACTCTAATAATATAATGGCAACGATACATTACCCAACAGGCAAGCGAGAAAGAGCAAACTTTAACCAGAGAGAATATTGGACTTTCACTTGCTGTTGTTGCCTAACATATTAGGTCTACATATTACGGATGAAGTTGAAGATGTGGAGATTAATCATTCTTATTATTATTATTATTATGAAGATGAACCCTACTCATATAGAACAATTCCTACAGGGGCCATCGACTTGAAATTCAAGCTTCCAAAGGATACGTGGTGTTCAATGGAAAGAATTGACAGAAGGTACAAGGAACGCAGGAAGAAGAGATCGGTCATTAGAAAAGGAAGAATAATTTCAAAAATAATTAACTAATAGACAGAAATGTAAGTAAAATAGGAGGAGAATTGTTTTAGGGTAGCAATGCACTGCAATTTCGCTTGAGCTCTTGAGGTTCTTAATTGCACAACATTCTCTGGGAGGCTGTTCCACAATCTAACGGTGTGGAGTATAATAAAGGACTTCTGGAGCTGAAAATTTCGACAGCGAGGCACATTAAGATTAGATGAAGGTCACTAGAATGGAAGGCCTATCAAGTTTTTTCTTTTGGGGGGGTAGGTGTGGGGGGTGAAAGGTCCCCCTTCGGGCAAATGTTTTACCCAAAGTATAGGTTTGAAGTTGAACTAACATGATTTCGTGTTTTGTATCAAGTCGCGGTCAGCTTGTAAGAAACTACTTAACTCACAGTCTCTCTCTCTCTCTCTCTCTCTCTCTCTCTCTCTCTCTCTCTCTCTCTCTCTCTCTTCTCATGTGGTATCAAAGACGAGCTTAAATTAGTTTTCGTTTCATTCATGCCTTCACTTCCTTTTCTGAAAACATTTCTTGGAGTGGAATTTAGAATTTAAGCCAAAGGCCATTCACTGGGACCTATGAGGTCATTCAGCCCTGAAAGGAAGATTAAGAGTAAACAGGTTTGAAAGGTGTAAACCTCGCAGTTGCACTCTGAAACGATTATTAGGAAATGGTAGAGATAACATGAAAGGAGGTACAGTAAAAGGAATGAGAGGGGTTGCAGCTTGCCGAAGGGACGCTGCAAGCAACCTTAAGTAATGCCTACAGGGCACGGCGTGAGGTGCACTGACGGCACTAACCCCCTACGGAGGAAAAATTATTTCTTGAACTCATCTATATAAAAATAACTTAAACATAAAAAGAAATCATTTGAAAGCTTATGAAAAAAAAGATTCATTCTATCAGTCATCTTTTCTAATCATTCTCTTCATTGGCTGAAGAGAATGACAAAAAAGATGAAGTCAGTCAAAAATAGTTATTTTGAAGTTTCATGGCAAGAAATAATTTTCAAAATATATATGAGAGGAAAGCAATCAAGCTGACTTCATAGAGTTTAGCCTCCTATGTCCTGTAAAATTCAATATTATCACTTTCACTTCTCTGTGACCGTTTTTCTTGTTAAAAATTAGTTTTCTTAACAAATTGCCAAGCTGTTGATTTGGGAAAACTTACCCCATATGGGCAGTCATGACTGTATTTAAACACAGACTGTTGCAAAACTGCAGTCATGACAGTATTTAAACACAAACTGTTACCAAACTGCAGTATGACAGTATTCAAACACATTGTTGCAAAACTGCAGTATGACAGTATTTAAATGCAGACTTTTGCAAAACTGCAGTATGATGGTATTTAAACCGACTTGCAAAACTGCAGTCAGACAGTACTTAAACACAGATTTGCAAAACTGCAGTATGACAGTATTTAAACAAACTGTTGCAAAACTGCAGTATGACAGTACTTAAACACAAACTGTTACAAAACTGCAGTATGACAGTATTTAAACAAACTGTTGCAAAACTTATGACAGTATTTAAACAAACTGTTGCAAAACTGCAGTATGACAGTATTTAAACAAACTGTTGCAAAACTGCAGTATGACAGTATTTAAACAAACTGTTGCAAAACTGCAGTATGACAGTATTTAAACAAACTGTTGCAAAAACTGCAGTATGACAGTATTTAAACAAACTGTTGCAAAACTGCAGTATGACAGTATTTAAACAAACTGTTGCAAAACTGCAGTATGACAGTATTTAAACAAACTGTTGCAAAACTGCAGTATGACAGTATTTAAACAAACTGTTGCAAAACTGCAGTATGACAGTACTTAAACACAAACTGTTGCAAAACTTGACAGTATTTAAACAAACTGTTGCAAAACTTATGACAGTATTTAAACAAACTGTTGCAAAACTGCAGTATGACAGTACTTAAACACAAACTGTTGCAAAACTGCAGTATGACAGTATTTAAACAAACTGTTGCAAAACTGCAGTATGACAGTACTTAAACAAAATATTGCAAAACTGCAGTATGACAGTATTTAAACAAACTGTTGCAAAACTGCATGAAGTAAAACACAAACTGTTGCAAAACTGCAGTATGACAGTATTTAAACAAACTGTTGCAAAACTGCAGTATGACAGTATTTAAACAAACTGTTGCAAAACTGCAGTATGACAGTACTTAAACACAAACTGTTGCAAAACTGCAGTATGACAGTATTTAAACAAACTGTTGCAAAACTGCAGTATGACAGTATTTAAACAAACTGTTGCAAAACTGCGGTATGACAGTACTTAAACACAAACTGTTGCAAAACTGCAGTATGACAGTATTTAAACAAACTGTTGCAAAACTTATGACAGTACTTAAACACAAACTGTTGCAAAACTGCAGTATGACAGTATTTAAACAACTGTTGCAAAACTGCGCAGTATTTAAACAAACTGTTGCAAAACTGCAGTATGACAGTACTTAAACACAAACTGTTGCAAAACTGCAGTATGACAGTAATCAAACACAAACTGTTGCAAAACTGCAGTATGACAGTATTTAAACAAAATGTTGCAAAACTGCAGTATGACAGTATTTAAACAAACTGTTGCAAAACTGCAGTATGACAGTATTTAAACAAACTGTTGCAAAACTGCATGACAACACAAACTGTTACAAAACTGCAGTATGACAGTATTTAAACAAACTGTTGCAAAACTGCAGTATGACAGTATTTAAACAAACTGTTGCAAAACTGCAGTATGACAGTACTTAAACACAAACTGTTGCAAAACTGCAGTATGACAGTATTTAAACAAACTGTTGCAAAACTGCAGTATGACAGTATTTAAACAAACTGTTGCAAAACTGCAGTATGACAGTACTTAAACACAAACTGTTACAAAACTGCAGTATGACAGTATTTAAACAAACTGTTGCAAAACTGCAGTATGACAGTATTTAAAAAACTGCAGTATGACAGTATTTAAACAAACTGTTGCAAAACTGCAGTATGACAGTACATGACAGTATGACAGTATTTAAACAAACTGTTGCAAAACTGCAGTATGACACAAACTGTTGCAAAAACTGCAGTATGACTATTTAAACAAACTGTTGCAAAACTGCAGTATGACAGTATTTAAACAAACTGTTGCAAAACTGCAGTATGACAGTATTTAAACAAACTGTTGCAAAACTGCAGTATGACAGTATTTAAACAAACTGTTGCAAAACTGCAGTATGACAGTATTTAAACACAAACTGTTGCAAAACTGCAGTATGACAGTATTTAAACAAACTGTTGCAAAACTGCAGTATGACAGTATTTAAACAAACTGTTGCAAAACTGTAGTATTTAAACACAAACTGTTGCAAAACTGCAGTATGACAGTATTTAAACAAACTGTTGCAAAACTGCAGTATTTAAACACAAACTGTTGCAAAACTGCAGTATGACAGTATTTAAACAAACTGTTGCAAAACTGCAGTATGACAAAACTGCAGTATGACACACAAACTGTTGCAAAACTGCAGTATGACAGTATTTAAACAAACTGTTGCAAAACTGCAGTATGACAGTATTTAAACAAACTGTTGCAAAACTGCAGTATGACAGTACTTAAACACAAACTGTTGCAAAACTGCAGTATGACAGTATTTAAACAAACTGTTGCAAAACTGCAGTATGACAGTACTTAAACACAAACTGTTGCAAAACTGCAGTATGACAGTATTTAAACAAACTGTTGCAAAACTGCAGTATGACAGTATTTAAACAAACTGTTGCAAAACTGCAGTATGACAGTACTTAAACACAAACTGTTGCAAAACTGCAGTATGGGGAGTATCTAAACAGGCTTGCAAAATTGCACTATTGCAGTATTTAAACACAGACTGTCACACAACTGCAATCATGACAGTATATAAACTACCCGACAGCAATGACTGATAATGCGTGGAACCTTTTCTTTTCTAAAGAAAGCTTCACGATGTTACGTTCGCCAGAGAAAGCACCGAACTTTCACCAGCAGAGAAGTAATAAAATCCCTTTCCCCATAGGAAACCAACCACAACAGACCTGGTGCGTGTGACTCCAAATTACCACTAGGTCGATACAGGTCAATTTTTTTCCTCTGCGTTGAAATCTCTTGTGATGTCAAGAACTTTCAGGGCATTCTGGAGTATATGGAGAGAGTCTGGCGATCTCTCTCTCTCTCTCTCTCTCTCTCTCTCTCTCTCTCTCTCTCTCTCTCTCTTAAACTGAAATTATCATCTACAAAATAATGAAAAAAAACTTGGCGGACCAAAACTTCGGAGAACGTGAGACTAAACAAGAGCCGTTAGTCTTAATGTTGTGGCTTCCGTCGCTTTCGAGACATTGCACAGCTCGCGAACTGGCGAAAAGGAAAGGAAAAACATCGAACCCATCGTCCGTGCAGTATGAAATGGCGTCGGGTTTCATACCCGAGGTAAAAAGTCACTGGCCTCGTCGTGTTCATGAAGAGCGAGCGAGCGAGCGACTGGGCGGCCTGGCCAGAAGAAGAACAGAAGTGCGCAGTCGCAAATGGCTATCATTCGGGAATCTCTTCGCGACCTGAACTCAATTCGCGCGTTTTGTTTCGACAGTGAGATCGCCATCAAGTACATAAATATCTCTCCGCTCCGCGGCGCGCCGTGTGATTCCTGGAGGAGGGAGAAATCTTTTGTGGTTTGGCGAGGGAGGTGAGAAGGCATCGGCCGTGGCTCCAGCCAGTCGGGCGCCAGCACCCAGCCCCTGGGGCCCCCGCGTGAACTCTAGCCTCCTCCTTCTCCTCCTCCTCCTCCTCCTCCGCCTCCTCCGTCGAGTGCTCTTGTCCGCGGACGCAACCGCCGATAATTACAGATGTGAGATCACCTGCTCTCCTGCTGGATCCCACCGCCCATTAGCCTTTTGTTTTCGGCACCCCCTGCTGCCCAGGCGAGAGAATGTTGACAGGACGAAGGAGCACCCGGGTGTGTGTCACCGTTTGGGAGGCAGACGTCTTTGGGTATGTGGGCACGTCCCGCCTCCATCTCCTCAGTTTCCCCCTTTCCGCCGCCTCTCCGCCTCCCTCCCCCCTCGCCAGGGCAAAACGGTTACGTCCTCCTCCCACCGGGTTCATTTAGGCAGGCAGCAGCTGCTGCCAAAGGAAGGGAGGGACGGCGACGGCCTATGCCGTGGATATATTTAATAACGGGAACACGAAGCCGCCAGGCCCCAGAAGAAAAGGCAGGAGGGGATTCCCGGGAGTCCGCCATAAACCGTGGACCCTCGACTTTCAGAGGCCTCGGTGCCTCCTGGGAGGAGACGTCTCGAGAGTTCCGTCCGACGTGTCTGGACTTTCGAGACCGAGCGATCGAGTCGTGCCTTGTTTGGAAAGAGAGAGAGAGAGAGAGAGAGAGAGAGAGAGAGAGAGACGTACATATATATCCCTAAGCACTAGGCCTATGTATGTCAAAGGACACTTCCCAAAACTATCATTTTGTATTCCAAAAGCTGACATCCCTAAACACTAGGTCTATGTATGCCAAAGAATGACATCCCTAAACACTAGGCTTATTTATGCCAGAGGATGACATCCCATAACTCTATGATTGTGTATTCCAAAGGATGACATCCCAAAACTCAATGATTATGTATTCCAAAGGATGACATCCCTAAACACTAGGCCTATGTATGCCTGAGGATGACATCCCTAAACACCAGGCCTACGTATGCCAGAGGATGACATTCCTAAACTGTAGGCCTATGTATGGCAGAGGATGACATCCCTAAACAGTAGACCTATGTATGCAAAGGATGACATCCCTAAACTGTAGGATTATGTATTCCAAAGGATGACATCCCTAAACACTACGCCTATGTATGCCAGAGGATGACATCCCTAAACTGTAGGATTATGTATGCCAAAGGATGACATCCCTAAACAGCAGCCCTATGTATGCAAGGGATGACATCCCTAAACTCTAGGCCCATGTATGCCAAAAGAATGGCATTCTCCTCGGGATGCGCTCTCAATTGATACCCATCAGAGGGCACTAAAGACTGTGCATTCTCGATCGTTCTCCATTCACCCTCATTCCCCCCCAGCGACCCCGCCCCCTTCTTCCAGTTATTCAACCTGGAGATGGTGGGGGGGCGGAGGTGAAGGCGGGGAGATGGAAAAGGGCCTTGTGCTGCTGCTGTAGAAAGTGCTGGAATGCTTTGGTTCCTCTACAGAGGACGAGGCAATGTCAGACCTCCTTTCTGCAAAGGAGGAGGAGGAAGAAGAAGAAGAAGAACAGCAGGAGCAACATGGAGCTGGAGGAACAACGCATTACACACTTCACATGTTATGA
>NC_089788.1:1615501-1620501 GCF_040412425.1 Macrobrachium rosenbergii | reverse complement strand
ACCGTCACAATATATATTAATAACACAGAACGCCCATCTCTCAAGGGGAAAAGCAACGGAACTTACAACCAACCCCCATAACCCCAACCCACAACACCCCTCCCCCTTCTTCCCCAATCTACCCCCTACAACCCACACCTCAAGAAGAAGAAAAAAAGTCGTAGTTGGTAGAAGAAGAAGAAGAAGAAATAGAAGAATTTCATTGCAAGGACTCAGATTGAATGATGTGTGACACCGAGCAGTTATGCTAAGCTGACAGCTACAGACCCCAGTTTAAAAGGCAAAAAGAAAAAAAAAATTAGAATGAATCCGTCATTGGAAAGCCTTCCCAGACATTGCGTCATTGTCCTTTGCTCTAAAGACGCAGTGTGGGGTGTCTCCTCATCCATATCGACCAAATTTGAAGGATGCTTAAGAAAAGGGGTGGAGGGTTCAGGTCCTAGCCACGGGTTCATTTAGGATTTCGGATGCGTCTGGTGCAATTTCGTGTGACGCAGGACATTACGTGTCTTCGCCGCTGTTTGAATGAGGAACTGCGCATTTCACTTAACTTCAGGTTAGGTTACATTATTATTATTATTATTATTATTATGCAAAAGACAAACCCTATTCATATGGAACAAGCCCACCACAGGGGCCAATGACTTGAAATTCAAGTCCTAAAGTCAGGATATCAGAGAGAACAGGTAGGCGGAAGTCCATTCAGGATATCAGAGAGAAAAGGTAGATGAAAGTCCTACATTCAGGATATCACAGAGAATAGGTAGACGGAAGTCCTAAAGTCAGGATATCAGAGAGAACAGGTAGATGGGAGTCCTATACTCAAGATATCAGAGAGAACAGGTAGATGGGAGTCCTACACTCAAGATATCAGAGAGAACAGGTAGATGGGAGTCCTACACTCAAGATATCAGAGAGAATAGGTAGACGGAAGTCCTAAAGTCAGGATATCAGAGAGAATAGGTAGACTGAAGTCCTACAGTCAGGATATCAGACAGAATAGGTAGATTGAAGTCCTAAAGTCAGGTTACCAGAGAGAATAGGTAGATGGAAGTCCTACATTCAGGATATTAGAGAGAATAGGTAGATGGAAGTCCTACAGTCAGGATATCAGAGAGAATAGGTGGATGGAAGTCCTACAGTCAGGATATCAGAGAGAATAGGTAGATTGAAGTCCTACACTCAGGATATCAGACAGAATAGGTAGATTGAAGTCCTACACTCAGGATATCAGAGAGAATAGGTAGATGGAATTCCTACATTCAGCATATCAGGATAACCTAGCGACGTTGAGATGTGTGCATGAATTAAATTGAATGACATATCCTGTTAAGGATAATAACCCATGAATTCGAACTATTTTTCAACTACTGGGTTTTCAAACCCATCAACCCCCTTGAAGAAATCAGTTGAAACCAATTGAAACCAACTGAAATCAACTCATAAGTAAAACAATAACGCACACATAACATTAAAAAGACTAAGAAGGTCAAACTCTTCTCCTTGGGGTACCCCTTTATCACCAAAGATCAGGAGATGAGCGCAAAACTGTAAACATTTGTCTCTTGCGCCTTCTTTTCCTGTTTGTGGAAATCAACACAGCGTATGACTGAGCACATTCTTATCTCCTGCGCCCCGTGATATTGCGCGCTTGCAAGCAAGCACTTGCGAGGTATGCTTGATAAGGTATGCCCCGTGCATCTTATTTGACGTTATCTGACGAGCTCCGGGTTCAAGTGGTGCCTATCACCGTTGCGTAATGTCTGAACGCGTTTGTCTTCTGCGTTTCATCTGCGAAGATAACAAGAGGGAATCGGATTTGTACCTTTCCTTGAGTGAATTGATACATCGACTTTCAGACACGAAGGAAGGCTACAAGCACGGATCCTCTTCCTCCGCTGTATAGGGGATTATATAGTGCCGTCAGTGCACCTCACGCGGTGCAATACAGACATGATTTAAGGTTCTTCGCGGCGTTCCTTCGGCCGTTAGCTGCGACCTCTTTCATTCCTTTGGCTGTACTGTACCTCCGTTCACATTCTCTTGCTTCTTCCGTCTTTGGCTTAAATCCTATATTTCATTTCCGTTTTCGTAGTTGGCAGTCATGCTTTTTGAAAGCAAGGCAAAGCATGCTTGCTTCGCAGCCAAAGCGCCCCTATGCGCCGGAGAGAGAGAGAGAGAGAGAGAGAGAGAGATTTCTCTGCATCAACAATATGAAAATGTATCAGCTTTCTACTCTGTATAGCTGATAATGCTGTAATTATTGTTCATCTATTAGCAAAAATCTTTGAATTCATTAAAGACAAAACAAATATTAACTTTTGCCAAAAAAAAGAAACATAAACTCTCAATGATCTCATTATTATTTCTTTTCGCCACCTCTCAAAAAAAAAAAATAAAAAAGTTACGAGGGGAAGATCCCTTGCGCAAAATCCGATTAAAATTCACCACTCGACGCCCCAGCCTTCTGAAACCCCGTTCCAATAATAGCAATAATAAAAAGATTAAAAGAGAAATTAATGGGGAAGCTCTAAACACGACGGGAAAAATCCCATCAGATAAATCCTGCGAAGGGATTCCGTGGTGCTACTTGCGTCCGAACCACAAAAAATAAGCAAATAAACAAATGACAAAACACGGAAGCATCGTATGTCCGTTAATGAGATGCCATTGATGACGTCATTGTCCCGTCTCACCTGGAAAGTAATCTTGGGGGCAATTAGAAGAATGTATGGACAGGTGAGATCGATCTATGGACGACGGAATGAGATGACTTCCGCGTTCACGTTGGGTGTGGTTTGAACTGCTGCTGGAGAGGACTTTAACTGTAAACTGTTGACAGTTATTGCCTGTAGATATAATGAAGGAGAAATTGAAAACGTATGAATTGAACAGTTGAATGTTTATGTTACGCTGACTTCCTAGGAGTTGTCCCCCATTTTATGAATTGAAGAGTGAACCCATTTTATGAATTAAACAGTGAACCCATTTTGTTAATGAAAGAAAGAACCCTATTCTATGAATTAAACGGTGAACCCTGTCCTATGAATGAAGCAGTGAACCCCATTTTGTGAATTAAACAATGAACCCATTTCATGAATAATACAGTGAACCCCATTTTGTGAATTAAACAATGAACCCCATTTTATGAATGAAACACTGAACCCCATTTTATGAATGAAACAATGAACCCATTTTATGAATTAAACAATGAACCCATTTTATGAATGAAACAGTGAACCCCATTTTATGAATGAAACAGTGAACCCCATTTTGTGAATTAAACAATGAACCAGTTTTATGAATGAAACAGTGAACCCCATTTTATGAATGAAAAATTGAACCCCATTTTATGAATGAAACAGTGAACCCCATTTTATGAATGAACAGTGAACCCCATTTTATAAATGAAACAGTGAGTCCCATTTTGTGAATGAAACAGTGAACCCCATTTTTATGAATGAAACAGTGAACCCTATTCTATGAATGAAACAGTGAACCCCACTTTATGAATGGACCAGTGAACCCCATTTTGTGAATGAAACAATGAACCCCATTTTGTGAATGAAACAGTAAACCCTATTCTATGAATGAAACAATAGTCCACATTTTTTAATGAAACAGTGAACCCCATTTTATAAATGAAACAGTGAACCCCATTTTGTGAATGAAACAGTGAACCCCATTTTATGAATGAAACAGTGAACCTCATTTTGTGAATTAAACAGTGAACCCCATTTTATGAATGAAACAGTGAACCCCATTTTATGAATGAAACAGTGAACCCATTTTATGAATGAAACACTGAACCCCATTTTATGAATGAAACAGTGAACCTCATTTTATGAATGAAACTGTGAACCCCATTTTATGAATGAAACAGCGAACCCCATTCTGTGAATGAAACAGTGAGCCCCATTTTATAAACGAAACAGCGAACCCTATTCTATGAATGAAACAGTGAACCCCATTTTATGAATGAAACAGCGAACCCCATTCTATGAATTAAACAGTGAACCCCGTTTTGTGAATTAAACAGTGAATTGAACAGAGAACCCCATTTTTTAATTAAATAGTGAACCCCATTTTATTAATTAAACAGTGAACCTCATTTTATGATCAAACTTTATAAACAGACTAAATAAATAGAAATACCAAAGGAATTCAATAAAATTGTTTACAAAAAGACAAAAAAATAAAAATCTGAAACAATTCAATGAAATCGTTTGTAAAAAGTCAAAACGAATTAAAAAAAAATAAAAACAAAACAAATAAAAATACTGAAACAATGTAACGTAACTATTTATAAACATACAAGACAAATAAAACAATAAACAATATGCCGAAGTTTCTTCAGCGCAATCGAGTTTCCTGTACAGCGTGTAATCAAGGCCACCGAAAATAGATCTATCTTTCGGTGGTCTCGGTATAATGCTGTATGAGCCGCGGCCCATGGAACTTTAACCACGGGCCGGTGGTGGCCTATCCTATATTGTTGCCAGTACCTTAAATAATATAAAAACTACTAAGGCTAGAGGACTGCAATTTGGTAGGTTTGATGAATGGAGCGTAGATGATCAACATAGCAATTTGCAGCCCTCTAGCCTCAGTAGTTTACAAGATCGGAGGGCGGACAGAAAAAGTGCGGACAGAAAAAGTGCGGACAGAAAAAAGTGCGGACGGACAGACAAAGCCGGCACAATAGTTTCATTTTACAGAAAACTAAAAATGCTATACACTCATTACTGAAAGGAAAAAAAACAATAAAAATTATGAATAAAATCAATAAAAATATTTATAAAAAACTAAAAAAAAAATAATTAAGAAAAGCAATAAACTGCTATCTACACATTCCTGAGAGTAAATAAAAAAAACAGTTCCTTAAAGAGTAAAGTCCCTTCCAGGACGCGGCTTTAGGTGAGGGCGAGAGGAACGGAATAAAAAGGGCGTGTCTCTCTCTCTCTCTCTCTCTCTCTCTCTCTCGCTCTCTCAAGATGCTC
>NC_089788.1:1475501-1613001 GCF_040412425.1 Macrobrachium rosenbergii | reverse complement strand
TTAAACTTTCTACGGCAAGGGGTAGGACTAAGAAAATACGACGGAAATCGTGTAAAAGACAATCATTAAGAAAATATAACAGTAATCATATAAAGGACGAGACGACAGGAAGAAAATCTTATATTATAACGGACTCGAATCGGAAGACTTCTAAAAGGAAAGTCACTGAGGACGATACAAAGTTTAAAATAGCGGATTTTTCTCTGGAATGCTGTTGTATTCCCACACACACACACACACGTACGACCATAACATTGAACTGCCAATTAGTTAATTATTATGTGAGAGAGAGAGAGAGAGAGAGAGAGAGATTAAATTCATCCACAGAAGTCCTTCCAAGCTCACCTTCAGACGGTGTTAATCCAAGCACCCCCTAGAGCCAAGGCTGTTCATTGAATGAGATAGTGTTACGAGCTAAAAGGTCTAATCGAAAGAAAGGCTTAACCAAATAGGTATGCAAATCAGGTCACAGCTTTAGGTATTGAATATTGCTTTAACAAAGCAAGGAAATATTTTTTATAAGGGAGAACATTCGACAATACTTTTACCCTGGAGGACATTCGAAAATGTTTGTAGCAGACCGAATCATTCAGATATTGCTGTCTTAGAAAGAGTATTACATTGAGATACTGATAAATGCGCTCACGAAATCAGGTATCCATAATTCATTTGTCAAGAAGGAATGAGGTTGCAGCCTTATTACACCTTGTCGCATGGATCTTTAAAGCAAAAGTATTATATACAAGTTCTAATTATTAATTAACACTCTCCTGGTAATTGTTTAGATAAATAAATATAAAGAATTATTGTAGTAACTATAATAGTTATAATAATTCCAAGAAAAAATAATAAACAGAAACTTAGTCTAACGACAAAACAAAAGCAGTTTACTCAGGATTTTCGCCTCATTTATCCTCCCGAACTCCCAGCCATTTAAATGGCGATCTTTTCCCCCCCAAAATTAACTCTTTATCTTTCGCAAAAATCAGACGCAGGAAACGTTCAGCCGTAGGTAACAGAGCAAAACCAAGCCCTTTGGACCTCTCGTGCCTCTGTTGTTTAGTCGTTCTTGCTGTTCCTGATTCGGCAGACAGGTTCACCTTCACTGGAGCCGCTCGTCATGATTTTCTGTGTGTTCTTTGAGTTTTTCTCCGGATTTGTGCGTTTTTTGTAGTTTTACCATTCAGAGAGAGTACTAATATGACTATGTTTAGAGAGGTAAATATATGTATACCTAATCGTATTTTGTTCACACATGATCATACATACAAGGAAACGGCTTGCATACATATATCATTGCATTCCCACACTGGATATACAACACACGCGAGACAAAGAAATTCAAACCAGTTATCTCTCCAGTAATCAACCATGTTCAGAAAAGGTGAATAAATGAGCCTAGTTCCTTAAAGAGAAAGGCAGACTTATGATTCGGTCTAAGGCAGAAAGGTAGTAAAGATATTAACTGAAGGGTAACAGAGAGAGAGAGAGAGAGAGAGAGAGAGAGAGAGATTCATTGACTGGGAGACATTTTCATCATTAGTGGGTACATTTGGTACAAATTTTTCTCATGCCTCGGTGTATTGCTTGAAAACGATTTAGTACAGTTTGAGGAAAAACTCGTTATTTAATGAAAAAAATTATTTGCTCTTAAACTTGGATCAGACTTCATCTCCTATTAACCCACTTCGAAGTCAGTCCAAGCAGAATAAAGAATATCAAAGATAAAGAATAAATAAAGAATACTGAATTTTTTTAAGAAAAGGAAGAACTTGTTAGGCCAAGCGTGATCGACAATAATAACACAGCAACATTTGACTACGTACACAAGTCTCTTCGACACTTCCTCTAACTCACTGGAGTATGACACACTTAAAACTTAAAGATATACCACCGAATGCATCATCTTAAATAAATTTCTTACAGCAATTTCACCAAACTATTCATTTCTCCCCGAACTTCGGCCTAGGCTACGAGTGAAAACCTTCCCTAGACGCCTTGATGGCGCTTGTAGCTGTTCAGTTTTATTTTGTTCTTGTTTCGTTCTGAGACTTTGTTTTTTTAGAATACGAGCCCAACAGAACCTTATATGTGAAATAAAATGTGACGGAGCGAGTTGTAAGGATTCATGCATCATCATGACCGAATGAGATCCTCCTGACTCTTGAGGTTGCATACATAATACCGCTTGCAACTTGCCCCAAGTTGCATGTGGCCGCCGTCTTGCATTCTGATTGGCTGTGGCGGAGGCAGGACCTTCTGATTGTTGTGGTAGGGGTCGTCTGGAGATGGGGTGGGCGGGTGGGTGGGTGGAAGGATGGATGGATGGATGGATACATTGCGGCATGGACCAATGGAGGAGGGGGAGGAGGGTAAAGGGGGAAATGAAGCGGGGGTTGTGAGGGATTTCCTGAGTTGTCAGGGGTTGTGTGGCTGGGGGGAGAGAGAGAGAGAGAGAGAGGCGGGGAGGTCGTCGACAATCAGGAGGGTTATTTTTGGGGGTGGCGGAGGAGAACGGGGGAGGGAGAAGAAGGAGGGAAGTTGGGGGGGCGAGGCGGGGGTTCGAGGTGTAGATATGCGAAGAGGAGAGGTGGGACTGCGCGCGCTTCGCTCAGCTACTGTCAGTTGCTGCCTTGTCGTCTTCTGAATAGGACGTGATTGCTCTCAACCTCATCGGTAAATATCGTGTCTTGATCAGTTTGTGTCAGAAGGAAGAGACTTATACACATGTGATGAAGACGGACATTCATACTGAAGTGTGTGTGGGTGTGCTTTGACTGAATGGCGGTGTCCCGCCTCCTGAAAGAACTTGGATGAATTGCGTTGAAAGGATATTTATTTTTATATATATATTATTATGAAGAGGACTTGTGTGAGAATGCTGAATACAATTCTTGTCAGTTCCATGTTGTTTTGGGCATGTCTTTTCCTGTGAGGCTGTATGTCAGAGCAAGTCGAATGGAAACTTTCGCGAAAGGTCCTTTTTTTTTTAAAAAGACGCGTGAAAGTTTTTTATCATATTAATAAAATTCGATGCAACCAAACGAGGCAAATATGGGGAAAACAGATTTCCCCTCTAAAAACATTTCTGCAGAGAAAGGTAAACAAACAAACAAACGTTGGCTATAGGTAAAATTATATGTTTTTTTCGTGTCTGCGATTGTTGACTGACTGTTGTTGTCTGTACATTACCTTTAAGTTGGTAGAAAGTAGCACAACCAGAGGTTTCAACAGATTTCCTATTATATGTTTGTTTGGCTTAGCAACACAGCAGGTTTATTTACAGGTGTGCATTTGTAGCAGCTGCTAGTGTATTTTTTTTATTACTTCACATTTGTAGGTTGTTTCCTATTTAGTGTACATAATTAATCATTCTCGTTAGCCATTCGGTTAATTTAACATAAAGGCTGAACGTGGCAGATTTGAGAATTTAACAGAATTAAGTGCTGTTATTATGATGATGATGATTTAATCATTTCATCGTTAAAATCTTCAATCTGAAGAAAGTAAACTTAGTTTTAAAAACCTATGACAATTTACATTTTAACTCGTGTATCATAAACTACTCTGCATTTTTAGGTTTGATTCTTTTGTTTTTCCAAGTGATCGTCTATAAGCGCACAAATTTTAATACCTGTGACAGCTTACATTTCCTCTCAGGCATCATAAACTGCTCTGCAATTGGGAGTTTGAAGTCACTTGTATTTTTTTTTACAAGTGGAACTTGCATATACATACAAGCGATACTAAATTTTAATTGTCAGTTCGAAGACCTTTTTCTTACCAGCCAGACGATTTTGAAAAAAGACAGTTTAGCCAAAACAAATTTATTCTAGAGTTAAATAATTAGCTGAGATATTTTGCGAGCGAGAGCAATAATTAGCTAGAAGATATTGATAGGAAGACGTATATATTATAAACACCCTGAAGATTTAGAGAGAGAGAGAGAGAGAAAGAGAGATGAACGCGCGACAGTGGAAAGTTACCACAGGAAGGTGGGCGGGGCAATGTGCGTGATTGTGTGTGTGTACGGGCTCCATGTACGTGCGTGAACAGACGCCGGCGAGTTTGTGTGCGTGTCTATATTTGTGAGTGCGTTTCCTCCATTTAAGAGTCTTGTGCTTGCGTTTCGCTGGGGGGGGGAAAGTGCGTGTGTGTATGTGTGCGTGTGCGTGCATGTGAATGAGCTTTGACATTCATTCAACACCTAATTCCTTATTTATCCGTTCTCGTGTCTAGTATACTACCACAAATAACGTGTTCCAGGGGAAACTGGAATTTAACGTAATCCATTGTTATTTCGGTCGTTGTATAAAGCGGCTGTCTGCAAGAATATAATCGACGTTATGATATCAAAGCGAGTTTTCACAAGTAGTTGTGCAAGTGTTATAAATTCTGCAACTTGAATACTTTCATAAGTCTAGTCCGATTGATGTATACCAATCAGAGGCGCGCACTCATATCAGCATCGTTTTAGTCAACCGGTTTCAGACGTGCTCGTCATTTGAAGCTCGTCAGTCATTTTAATCTTGAATTGGGTCCATTTTCCTTTATTTCTCAGGAAGCGTCATTCGGTACGAAACGGAAAATGCACAATTGTAGGCCCATGCTATGAGCTGGTTGGTTGGTTGGTGGACTCCGTGTAACAAGTTACGTTAGGTCAGGATATTCAAGGATGCTCCCATGCCACTCGAACGCAGGGTAACTGGACCCCCCTCATTACGTGCCCACCCCACGAAATAGGGATTTGTAGTAACGGTTACCCGTCTTGCTAAGAAACTAGAGACTCTGTACTTATAATTTAGTCACGGTATCAAGCGTGTGCGCGTGTAAAAGAGCTCACCTCAAGAGAAAAGGTGGTTTTCCACTCTGAGTTTTTCTCGCGCAAACCTTCATCAGGGAAATGACTATTGTATATAACTTTAATATTCGTGTATTCATTGACACAGTGATCGTCCATAGAATAGGTGACATGGCAGGGGAGTCCCTTGTCCGGATACATGTGGCCTTAAAGGAAAGACAACTCCCTATTCCGAGTCGATATTTTTCATCATCTGTCAAGCGCCTGAGTAGATTTAGTAGTCTAGCCGAGCGTTTAGCGGTTCCCTGTTGCGAATACAGTATTGTGTCTCCAAGTGAGATCTCAATTAACTGCTTTTGTTATTGTCGTTGTTGTTAAACGAAGCTGCATATCGAAGGCGTTGTTGTTAACGGATTAAGCATTTCTTCGAAGGCTCTCTTATTGTTAAATGAGGCTGCACTAAGACAATTTTGCCGACAGATGAAGCTGTGGCCTTGTGATCTGAGGACAAGGAAGCGTTGTTTTGATACGAACCGGCCAGTTGTATAAAAGGGTTCTCCTTGCAATTTAATGCCCCTTAGGCGCTAATAAGATCGCCCAGCTGCGTGTCTGTGCCCAGGTTCGACCTTGGCTTTTGTTGTGCCACCTACATTTCTTCCACTAAATATAAATGCCAAGTCCTTGCTTGGAGATTTACCGTAATGGATAAAATTTTTGTTTATTTACTTTTTCATGAGTGGAGTGTCTTCTTATCGATGAAATCCTCATTATTGTGTTTTTTTATATAAAATTGTTGGGTTATTTGCCGTCCGTTGTTTATTTCCTTAAATTAGAGTGCTTCTTTTGTATCTACCTTCAAAAACTGAAATAGAGATTTCTGATGTACGTGGTGGGAATTCAGTAGTATCGGATATCAGTGCGTTTTAGTGGTAGCATTGAACTGTTTTTCACAAAACTGTACTCTCTTAAAGTGCTCGGCTATTTGGCTTCAAGATATAACGGCAGTGTAACCTTTAAAAAGTCTCAAAAAAAAAAAAAAAAACAGGAGGTACCTGTGCAAGGATAAAGGTGGAATAAACTCTACGCAATTTGCCATCCACATTTAGCCTTGAAGTTCACTGGGTTCGCCTTTCAAAGTCAGAATACACTTGCATATATATTAGGCCTAGTATTGTTCTAACGTTACATACTCACACGTGTGTGCTTTGAGTTTTATTGGGAGGTAAATGAGTTTTCAACATTCTGCAAACTCGTGGCCTGACATCTTATCAGTCGAGGGAAAAATGTAGGTCACCCATTGACAATGATTAATTCTTATCACGCTTCTCGGGTGATGTAACATTCATGTGTTCTTCGGTGGCCAGAAGAGCGGTGTTGCAACACATTAATGAAGAGGTTTGTGGTGATAGGTACCGCTGACAGACCGTCTGTTCCTCGCGTGTGGAACATAACTAACTTAGAGGAAACTTAAAGGAATTTCTAGACTGGTTCGAATAGAGTTCTCATGTAAACAAAGAGTGAAATTTAACCTGTGCTGACAACACTTGTCTTTTCCAACGGGTACTGACAACACTTGTCTTTTTTCCTTGCAGGGTCTAGCGTGCAAAAACCCTTTAAGCAAACCAGCCGAGTATTCCTGAAATGTCTTGCGGAATGGTTCAGACTGATAACTATTTCTCTTCAAGGTGAGAATTACCGTACTTTGTTGTGATTCTTAGGATTTAACATTGCTCCCTTCTTGATATAATTTAAATACTTGTGACGCATCTTGTGTTAGTTTAGACATCTGCATTCTTATGTTGTGTTCCATTTTATATGCTGTTAAATTCACGTTCATATATGTCTAGCTGCCTGTCCATTTTTACTAAAATTGTCCTTTTCTTCTTATTATATCTAACACTGACATTGTTTGTTTTCTCATACTTAGAAAAATTAGACCAAGATTTATTGTTTATTAGGGTAAACGTTCTCTGCATTTCCTTGTGTCTCTGTTTACAAAAATTCTTTTATCTTTGCCGTATACTAAACTGCCCCTTGATTCTTCTTCTTTATACTAAACTGTCCCTCGTTTCTTCTTCTTCAGCAGTTGGGTGTCGAGAAGCGAGAGCAGTGAAAGCCTATCACGACTTGACCTGGTGAACCAACAGTACCCCAGCCACGTCGCTGAGCCAATGATGACCTTGGAAGACCTTCGCTCCCAGTTTAACTCCTGTTACACGTAAGTCCCCTACGTCACTTCTCAACTGGGGGTTTTACTTATCAGGACGGGTCGAGGAACTTTTTTTTTTTCTGTTATTGATTTTGCTTTGGCTTCACGTAATGGCGTAGTTTGTTAATTATTCAGGTTTTCAGAGATTGAACTTTTTTTGTGATACAAAGGCAATTCTTTGTTATTTATTCAGGTTTTCAGTGATTGAAACATTTCTTTTCCATGATACAAAGGCAATTCTTTGTTATTTATTCAGGTTTTCAGTGAGTGAAGCTTTGTGTTTTTATGATACAAAGCCATTTCTTGTTTCACTCTTAACAGCGGGGTTTCTCTGACGATGCAGTAAAACACTGATAATAAATTTATTATGGTGTTATTAACAGATTTTTCCTTTCAACCCTACAGCTGTGGCGTTAGCTGGAGTGACAATCATGTCTCCCTCGACTGCCGGGAGTGTGGAGGCTACTCCTTGGAGCGCCCATGCCCCCTGTGCGACGGCAAATGCCACACCTCCTGGAGAAGGGACATATCAATGGTGAGTCTCACATCCGCGGCTTTGCGAGAAAAATAAATGGAAACTCTCTACAGAGTTGTCATAATTTGTAGGCGTTCATTTTTCAAAAATTATGGTAATATTTTTTTTAGTACCAGTTCTCGATATTGGAGTTTTTTTTTTTTTTTGGCTTTGTTCATTTTTTCAAGAATTATTGTAATATTTTCTTTAGTACCAGTTCTCGATATTGGAGTTTTTTGGCTTTGTTCTTAAGTGTCCTAAATGTGCTTAATGCTCTCTCTCTCCTCCCGCAGTCCCACAGCGTCGGAAAGGCACACTGGGAGGGCGAGTGTGGCCTGTCAAGCGACGAGCGACCAGGCGTCCCCGCCTTCTTAGCCGAGGACGTCCTAGTCCAAGGGCTCGAGGACTTGTCAACCTCCTCATGAGCCCCCGGTCCCAAAGGTGCTTCCCGAAGGAATGTGTGAAGGGATGCCACCGCCCTACAGCCAAACAGGTCAGGTATAATGTGTACCCACCCCACTGTCTCAGATCTTCACAACAGCGGAAGCCGCCAATAGGCCTAGGCGACGCGGTCGCCACGGCAGGTTTTTTACGCTTGGTTTGTCTTCGTCGGTGGGAGAGGATAAGCCAAGACCTTCCAGAGACCACTCTCTTTTCGCGTAAGCCAGCTCCTGCCGCAGGACAGTCGGTGGTGGTGGTGGTGGTGGTGGTTGCTGGTGGTTTGGTGGTTTTGGTGGTGCCTCTGCCGCGGGCAATCCCCGGGAACGAGAGAGAGAGTGTCCGCCGGAAGCCGAGTGAGACTACTACTACTACTACTACTACTACTACTACTGCTATTACTACTACTACTACTACTACTGCTGCTGCTGCCGCCGCCGCTGCTGCTGCTTGTGTGTCGTGGCCGGGAGAAGGTGGAGTGGCGCCAGGCTGGAGTCTCTTTTTATTATTCTTAAACAGGTGCAGTGATGCAACCCTACCAAAAGTGACGCTCGGAAGCACTAAAGTGGAATTAAATCCTTCGCATACGAAGCATTTAATACTCCCAAAATTGTGATATTATGTGATATTAGCCAGTACAAAGCAAAAAAAAAGTACTATTGAATGGAAATATAGGACGCACTTCATTTCTCAAAAAAAAAAAAAAGTAATAAACCAAGGGATCGAATCATCGTGAGTATGGGCGTGGCTTCGATTATCCCTAGCTGGAAGATGATTATTACATATATATAAAAGGCATGTTAGGTCCTGTCATGGTTTCGTTCTCCACGCGTTAGCTTTCCGTTCCACGATGCTTGCTCAGTGCTATTTTGTTTTCCAGTTTCGGGAGCCTAAAGAGGATTCGAACGAAGTGTTTGTGGGTAGTCGACGTTGGGCCACCCGGGGGTGTTGTTCGTTGGTTGTACCGTTTTCTAACGACGGAAGAGGGGCGACTGTAATAATTGGCGCTGTCAGGATGCAAACTCGAGATCCTGCACCTGTTTATATAAAGGATTTTTTCATGTTTATATGCATCTATCCTGACCTGATGATGAGAAACAGGGTTTCTTTTTTTTTTATATAAATCTGTCCCATTTGCTCGTTCTAGGCTTCGATCTTTCGCTACTCGTCACTATTCAGTTTGTAAATGTCTGTCATTAATACCAAAAAAAATAAAATAGACTACGTGGAGCAATATCTTTTTTGCAAATACAAGATGAAGTCAGACAGTTTTTTTTTTTTTTTGTTTTGTTTCTTCATTTCCATTTGGATGTCAATTTTGGGATACAGCAACTTTTTATATCTAGAGTAGAATCGCAGATGAGCGTTGAGAATCTTTTGCGTGTACAGTAAACGTAGCAAATTGATGACTTGGTAACTGTGTTAGGTCTTAACACTCCCGTTCAGTTTTGCTTTGAATCAGTGCTTCTTGGTATTCAGTGTTTTGCTGACAGCATTGGAAATATTTGCTGGGATCAGTAGTCTCAACTGTATGTATAATACATTTGCTGTGGTTTAATTTTGGGGTTGGGGGGAAGATTCTTTTCCAATCAAAGATATTCAGCAACTCACGACGAAATTCTTCGCACCATGTCGTAGCTCATTGCACCGTTCGGGAAACTTAAATCAGATTGCATAATGTACCATGCTTTGGTTTTTCATGAAACTGCGTGCAATGTCTCGTGTGTAAATTGTGTAACATATTATACAGTCAAATTTTATGCCCAGGTAGAGAATACTCTCGAAGTGTAGATGATCATTTTTAGGAGTTTAACCTTTTGTCAGAGTACGCATGAATGTATATTTGTATGCAGATGATTCTACATAAATGACATATTTTCAGAACTTTTTTTTTTAAAAACTGTTATGCTATTGTTGTGAAGCTGGCATTTAGGCTGTACGTTTTCCATGAGAATCTATAATGCTTTTGTTATGACTGATCCAAAGTGAGAAATGGCCTTTCCAACCGAAGAAGAACCTGGTTTCAGTAATATGGTTAACCTTTTTCAAAACAAGCAAAATTTACTCAAATGGAGAGGCAATATCTTAACTTCGCATGCTTTCAAACACGGTATATCTTGGCTGAACGAGGGAGGAGAAAATTGTCAACTGCTCGCTTTCCTATGCGTCAAGACAAGAAGAAGAAGTTCTCGATGGAATGTAAAACTCTCTCCTTCCCGCCGCGCTTCTCTCGTGAGTGACCGAATGCATTACTGTCATGCCTTTACGAATCCTGCTGAAGCGTATCCAAATAAAAACATGGTTACTTCTCGTTGTCCTCAGGCTGAGTAGTGTAGCTAGATGATGTATCCTGAAGGGGATTGTATCAGTCAGTTCGTAGCCTGAATAAACACTCTTTTACTATTCAGTCCAGTATATGCTCAAGTGTCCTATCAGTATTATTGTGAAGAATGAATTTTTTTCAAGTTCCATTGTAATACTCTTGTTTTTTTTTTTATTCTTTCATGGTTAACTGTTGCTAGATCTCTGAGAGCTAGTAATTTTTATGGTTGCATAAATCACACTTTCATGGAATCAAAGAGAATGTTAATTACGATAGAACGTGATGTACACTAGATATCAAACATTTGATCATCATTCACGCAAACTTCTCGGTTGCATTTTCATTTATCGACTATATCAGTTTTTAAGTGTTTCCATCGTTTCCCCCTGGGCTGTACGGTTACTCTTGGGTCTGCTAAGTGATTCTGGTATTTCGAAGACTTAATTTCTGTTGATAGTGGATTACTTTCATTTGTTTCTAGATAGACTTCACCGCGGTCACTCTTACACGCGATCTATAGTTTTCTTTTCAAATTGGTGGACTTCCGTTGTATTCCCAATACTTTACTGAACTTGAGCTCCTGTCGGGAGATGTTGCACAATTCCTGATTGTCGAATCATTTGGATTTCAAATACTACTACTTCTCCTTCTTCTTCTTCTTCTTCTTTCCTCTTTTCTCTATTAGGGGATGACATTTCTGTAAAGATGTGTCTAAGGACGAGTGTCGTTCAAGAATATGCGCTTAATTCTTCCTAACCATTTGTTCACTGCATCATCCTTCTCATGTTTTTTTTTTTTTTTATTGTGTGCATTGACATTTTTTCTTTTATCACTTGTATTATTAGTAATAACACTTATAGATTTATAGCACATCCTCTCTCTTTCTCTCTCTCTCTCTCTCTGTCTCTCTCTTTGCTAGAAGAAGAAAATCAGTGCATATTTGACTGCAATTTGGCTGTTAGCGATCAACGTGTTTCAAATTTGGTTTCTGGTACTGTCAGCTGTGACAGAAAATGAATGTAATCAGTCATTTCTTCAAATTTTCAGAATTTCTTGTGTAAATTCGACGTCATTCATCTCAAATAAAGAAAGATGTCTGACACAAAACAAGACTGCACTGTCATTAGACCGATTGTTGCATAGTGATGTTGTTTCCCACCAAAATATTTTGCATTATCTCATTTCAGATTGTCTTGCCCATCTCATGTAACATAGTGTATATTTATTTTGTTTAATATTGTCTTGGTCATTTATTATACGGTTAATGCAGGCTGTGTTAAGAAGAAAATTTTTGTAATAAAATGGAAAGATAATCCTGGGATTTTATTTTCCTCGCATACAATTTTATTTTATCTGATTCTCTTGAGTAGCAGAGAAGGTGAATGAAGACAGAAAAAATATGAAAGTTATTTTCCTTGTTTAATAACAATACCATAAGCTGAAGTTCAAGGAAGAATAACATTATTATTATCATTATTATTACTCAGAAGATTAATCCTATTCGTATGGAACAAGCCCACCACAGGGGCCATTGACTTGAAATTCAAACTTCCAATGATCTTAGTGTACACTTGAAAGAAGTAACAGGTGATAGAAAATACTAAAAGAAGAGGTAACTTATTTGAAAAAACTTAAATGAATAAAAAAATAGATAAAAACATAAGTAAATTATTAAGTGATTAAAAGACAAACTTACTCAAACTTTACAGCAGGACAGCGTTTGGAGTTGCTATTATTATTATTATTATTATTATTATTATTATTATTATTATTATTATTATTATTATTATTATTATATATAGAGGAGACAAAACTTATTTATATGAAACGAGCCCACAGGGGCCATTAAACTTGAAATTCAAGCTTCCAAGGAATGTGGTGTTCATTAGGAAGAAGTAAGAGACGGTAAAGAGAAATATAGAAAGAAGAGATCTTACTCATTAAAAAAAAGAATAAATAAATAGATAAAAATGCATTGAAATTCAAGGAAAATAGTAAGAGGATAGTAACACATTGCACCTTCGCTTGAACGTTTGAAGTTCCCATTGAACGACGTCCTCAGGGAGACTGTTCCACAGTCCAACGGTGTGAGGAATAAACATTTAGGATTCCTGAATGGATACGGATAGTATTCAGCTGATAAGAGTTGCGTTTTTGCCTTACAAGTTCTATCATTGTTGAGAGTTAGTCTGACTTGCATTTTCAAACTGATAATACTGGAAATGTGAAAAGTCTGATAGTTAAGAAAACCTATTCAGCTTTTCTGTCAGTCTACTTATCGGTTGGTCGAAGAGTCCAGAAGTCCAGATCAGGCCCCTTCTACCCTCAATGCCTTGGTGCAAGTAAATGCCCATGCTGGCATGAACCAGAAATAATCTAAACCAATCAAAATGCCATTCACTCGAAATCACTCAATTATATTATTATTATTATTATTATTGAGAAGATGAACCCTATTCATATGGAACAAGCCCACCACAGGGGCCATTGACTTGAAATTCTAGCTTCCAAAGAATGTGGTGTTCATTGAAAGAGGTAACAGAAGGTAGGCTATTAGGAAACGCAGAAAAGAAGAGATCAGTTATTACAAAAGAAAATATAGATTAACACATTAATAAATAAAGAGCTAAAAATCTAGGTCAGTCATTAAAATACAAGGAGAGTCGTTTCAGGGTAGTAATGCGTTGCATCTTCGCCAGAACTTTTGAAGTTCAAATTGCACGACGTCCTTAGTAGGGAGACTGTGCCGCAGTCCAACGGTGAGAGGAGGAGGAGTAAAGGACGTCTGGAACTGACAAGTTCGAAAGAGAATCACATTTTCTGCATATTGGTGCTGCTGTTCAGCAAATTCTGGTCGCTCTCGGCAGGAAAAGAAGGTCAGAGATCAATTACTCAAGATATGTATTCAGTCTTAATGGTTTTGTGATACTGTTTTAAACAATGGCTCAACCCAAATTCTTCATAATAAAAACACAATCCTTGCATTTAGAATGAGTTCTAAAATGTTGCTTAGTGACAAGCATCAGTATTGTTCACAGAAGTAAACTCTAGAAAAAAAAACTATGAGGTCACTGAGTCAATATATACTCACCTGAACAATTCATTAGTTACCCTAAATGTCATTTTCTAATCATAACAAATAAACAAAGAAAACGAATGTTATGAGGGGTAACTAAAAATTACTTTATGCTTCTTCCTAAACATTATATTATCTGATAAAGCAATAAGCTTTTCAAAGAGTCATCGTGATGCAAACAAAGGTACTGCATGCAGCCCATTACAATCTACTCTTGGAAACACACAAAAACACTTCCAGTGACGTCATCGCTGACGTCATCGATAGAAGTTCTTGAGACTAATTGATAAACACAATGGTGTTTTCACTCTATCGATTCGACAGTGTTTTGTTCCCGATACGCTCGTGTTAGTCACAGCTTCCTGACGTCACATCGCTTCATCCCGTGATTGCTGCGGTCATTGTACGCTTCAAACCCTTAACCTGTTCGTTTGTTATTCACAATTCTCTTCCTGCAAAAGGAGTAGAAATATGAATAACGATTCCGTAGTAACAAGAAGGATTTTAATCTTTTGAAATAAAGGCTGCACAGTATTCCTTTACCAAGTAATAAACTGTAGATCATGTGGGCAAACTTGAGCAGAATGTTGCTATAATGTTTTACTTGCTTTCCTGCAATGGTTACAAACCACTCCCTCATACATTTTTGGATAGAACGAGCCCCTGGCAACAGAGGGTCATAGAGGTCTGTGGTGTTTGTTATGAGGTGGCGGGGAGATGTAGAGCAGTTGTGTCGAGCACAGGTGTGTTCCTACAAACGGCGCTTCCAGAACAGACATTAACACAAGACAAATCTCACGGGATAATGGAAAAAGTGCCTCAAACTAGTCAGCTCTTTATTGACTAAAATATCAATGATTTTCAAGTGGGCTACTCTCCAGCGAGTGTTCATATTTAGTTACATCTGCTATATTATACATCCCTACGAGAACTTTTATCACAATTCCTGCACAATGCTTTGAACCTAAGCAGGACACCATTATTAAACTTGATTACGGTACCATTACAGTATCTTTAAATCACCCATGAACCTGTACTGACCTTTATCTCTGGACGATGAGTCACTGCATTGAAACTGTGACCGTTCTATTGGCGTCTGATAAAAATGTTACAATCAGAAACACCATTGCTGAATGAGAACAAGGCTTGGGTTATCTATTAATGTTTGCCAAACATTCGCATCGTCTTTGATGTCAATAGGCCTTGAGTACGTTTACTAGAGTTCATTATATATATATATATATATATATATATATATATATATATATATATATATATATATATATATATATATATATATATATATATATATAACTTTGGCGTTTGTATCTCCTAAGATGACCTCATCCTCAACTTTCTCGATAGCATTATTTTCTTTGAAATTGGATTAAACAACATTGGAGACAGAAGGCATACATGTCTCAAACTTATCTGATGATATATATATATATATATATATATATATATATATATATATATATATATATATATATATACATGGTGTGTATGTGTTTGTGATGGTATTAAGTAGCACCTTACCACAGACTGCAAATAGTTCTGAAGCGTTTGAGCAGTCTGTAGGAAAGAACATAAACTGACGGTGCAACAGTTTTTCATTTTAGACATAACAATTCTCCATTGTATAAGAAAAAGGTGTGAACAGACAAAATATCCAAGATAGTAATCATAATTCACCGTTAACTCAGTGAATGTAAGAGGAAGGACCTGAATGTCATTCGCTGCAATAAAGCAAGATTTAAAGACCCATGTAAACACTATAATACACGTTGTAACCGTATATTTCAGATAACACTTCTGTATCCTCGCTCACTGGTGAAATACAGACAAATAATATGTGACAACAGAACATTACAAAGGACATTTCAAGGGACAATTTTCCCAACCTAGCCACTGGAAGGGGCAAGCCAGCCCAACTTCAGCCCCGATAAATAGGGAGGGCTGGCGTCAGGGAGGGCGCCACCCAACCATAAAAACCTAACAAGCCAAAAACCTAACATGGAATAAGCCATAATAAGAGACCTTATACAGAAACGAGCCTGAGTTGAGAAGGAGGAGGAGAAGAAGAAGAAGAAGAAGATCCACAAGGACATTTTCCCAAGCGTTCCGTAATTTCCTGGGACATTCAGCAGCTTCCTTGTTTACATCGAGGGATCGCAGGAGGTGTCTTCTTCGCCCCTCGGTGCATTTCGCTCCTTCAGGATTAGTTCGCCCCCTCTGTTCGCCTGCCTCCGTCGCGTTGCCCTGTTATAATGATTGCAGGTAACTGTCTTTCGGAATCTGCGAGGATTTCGGTGCAGGAATTCAAAAGGTTTAATCGCTAATTACGTAGAAGGTCCCTCGGGGGTGGAGGAAGTCTATATCCTTGCCCTGCCCACCTGGGCCTTTTTTTTTTGGGGGGGGTGTCCTTTCGTATCCTGCTTGCGTCCGGGAGTATAGATCTTGTATTATATCATATGGTGTTTATTTAATCCTTTTTTATATTCAATAAACGTCAAATTCCAGTCTATGGCTCAATCCAGGGGCCGAAACTTGTTTTAGGGTAGACGTAGGTAAGGTAGGCGAGGGTGGGGTAGGCAAGGACGGTTTCGTAATGGGTTGCCCCACAATTTTGGGTTGACCCCGGTGGGGAAACCTGGGTCTAAAAAGTAATAAGTGCAGAAATCACAATGTTATAAGTGTAAAAGATCAATACATGATGCATAGCCTATCATCAGTATGAATATTGTTATTATTTTATTGTTAATAGCCTGCTACTATTTATTATTATTATTATTATTGTTATGATTGTTATTATTCATAATATAAACCCCTGTTCATATGGAACATACCCACAGGGGCCCCTAGCTTGAAATTCTCAGAAAAATTTAATAGACATGAAAATATAGCAAAGGCTGGTACTGGGATGGAGCCTAGCCTAACTTAGGTAAAACTGAAGACTACTACCGCGCCCCTCGGATTCATTAATTACCAGTTTACGTGCAAAAGGGCCGCCGCGTTTGATACCAGCCCCTTGAGGATGAAGGTAACATCATAAAAGACAGTAAATATTATAAAAAAAAGTAAGCAGAAGGCAGTAAATATTCCAATTGGCGAGGGGCAGGAATCAGGCTGCGGTAGTAGTCTTCAGCTTTACTGTAACCTAACCTAAAGCCCTGATCCTCACTTGGTCTAGGGGATTGCTCCCCTGGATGCACCTCCCCCCATCTAACCTGATGGAGAGCACATTAAAAGTCACAGGGTATCCTAATGTGCAGGAGGACATTATGTGTCCTAACCTAACGCACAGCACCAGGTCCCAGGATCCTACCATTCAAACAGGACGTAGGGTAGAACAGCACAAATGCGACCTGGTTCCTGCCAGTCGCCAACTGGAATGTTTCAGTCTTTTCATGTTTTTGTCTGTTGTTTATTTGTGCAACATTTACCATCTTTTGTTTATGTATTTAAGTTCATTCCCAAGGGCGTGGTTCTAAACATGGCCCCCATTTTGTACGCAAGCTGGTATTTACCAAATTGTAAGGGGAAAGTCGTATGTAAGAAACATTGTTGGTGTTGTGTTGTATAATGCAAAGACAGCTTTGTTTGGTTTTGACTTAGTATTGCTGAGAATCATATAAATACCTAGAGGAAATAAGTGATAGACTTAAGTAAATCAAAAGATTAATTTTTTAAATATAACATGCAGTAATTGTAGACTTTTAGAATCCACACCATCAGTATCTGTAACATTTGAATTCCCATATTATTAGGCTGTAATTTAAAGCTTGAACATTGTTTATCATGTCAATATACTTTTAGAAGTTAAGTTTTATAAACATTGCTTATCAAGTCAATATCTTTATTGCAGTTAAGTTTTACTTTTCCGATGTAATTATGATAACCAGTCAAGTCATAAAATATTTGGCAATACAGGGTACTTTAGTTCTCCAAGATTTTGTCAGTAGCATAAAGACTCTCATTAGGTTGAATTCTGCAAATTGGGATCATATGGTTATCTCTTGTCCTGTCTAGCCATACTTTGACTTGTCTGGTGTGACTCTCATTATCTTTTGTGTGACGCTGTTTCTCAGAATGGGGCAAATGGAACTTTGTGTTATTGCTTTCGAGACAAAAGTCTGTTTAAGATAGTGGATGTGCTCTGTGTGTCATGTGTATGCGTCCTTCAAACATCTACAGGAATATACTGTATAAGAATTTCCTAACCTTCTGTGGATTATTGATCGTATACAGTATCTAAGGAAGTTTTCCTTACAGTGTTATTGGTAGAGTTATATCAAAGGCTTTCCTCAACCCAGATTTTACTTTCAACTTAAATTCACTTCAGCACTTTTGCATAAGTTGCCCTTGGATTGTGTCATGCCAGTTATTGCAACTGTTGACCACGTCAGGCTTTGCATTCCCAGTTGATACGCTGCTGTCATAATTCTGAATTTTTATGCATATCATATAAAAAGATGAATTTGTAAAATAACAGTAATTAAAATTCAGTAGAAAAGTGAGCTTTTCAAAGGCCCTACGGCACTGTATACAGTTTTACACTGGAATGTAATTTAAGTTTATGCATGAAGTATTTTAAACACAGTTTCGTACTCAGACTTATATGTTTATCATTTCAGCTGGAGAATTACCATCTGAATTTGGTCGTATAAGGAGATAAAGAAGATTCAGTGGACAATATAACTTCACCTTAACTCAGGTAGGATGATTGTAGTTTGTCCCTTGAGAGAGAGAGAGAGAGAGAGAGAGAGACCTGAAATTCAGGAGATGTCAGCAGAGAGAAGGAATGAGATCAGGAGATTCCACAACTGAAGATGCTGGAGTGGACATTGTGGACATCTCAGATTTGAGAAGTATTGGCTATTGAGTATTAACTTAAGTGTGTGTCACCTTAGACATAGAACGTTGTCTCTGCTGCTTGTATAGCAAGAGATACTTCTCGTGTGTCTGCTGTAGACTAGGTCAGTGATGCATGTGGTGTTAGTTTATGGTGTTGATGTAGGTCAGTGGTGAAGAATGGAAACAGTTATGTGAGAGGACAAATCTGAGGAAAATGAGTAGAGAAGGAAATGGGCTATAACAGACACATTAGGATCAGAAAATTATGAATTATTATTACATATGTTTAATGTCATTTCAAGACTGTTAACATGACGAGAAAGCTTCTGAATAATGGAATATGTTATTAACATAACGAAAAAGCTTCTGAATAATGGAATATGTTATTAACTTGATGAGAAAGGTTCTGAATAATGGAATATGTTGATAAGAAAAAGAGGAAACAAGTAAAGTATAATGAGATCAATTGTTATAGCTATTATGAAGTGTGTTATAGAGAATACGAAGTCTTGTACAGTTATACAGCTGTCAGTGTAGTTTTGGGTCATATTGATATGAGCTAAAATTATGAGTTTCAGACTTAAATTAGGTGTAATCTTACCTGAAGGTAAATGCTTTATTCCTCATTAGACAGTAAATATGGTTTTAATATGCTTAAAATTACAGTAGTTTTATAATATATTGTGTGTGTGAGAGAGAGAGAGAGAGAGAGAGAGAGAGAGAGAGAGAGAGAGAGAGAGAGAGAGAGAGAGAGAGACTGTATGGTTGTAAGTTTGAGTTGCTTATAGCATCGTTTTTTATGGCATAGTGATTAAATTTTCATATAAATTTTTAAATAATTGTGCTGTAGAATGTCTCTATCAAGCTTAAAGTTACAATACCGGTAATATATGAAAAAAGAGAGGGAATTTATGGGCTAAGCAGGCAGACAGACGTCAAAAACATTTGTGTAAGTTCAAATAGCATACAGCGTGCTTGGGATGGTTTTTTGATCGAGTAAATTTTTGTGCACAGTACCAAATAACTGACTTCATATCGGTGGAATCCACTAATGCCATTCTTTGATTGCTTCATGCACAGCAATACAGTTCAGTACTTAACTTTTGAACATTGTGGTTTAGTGTAAGGGAAAATCCATAATTATTGATTCCAAGTACAGTAATGTATCACAAAAATCTGGTAATAGAGATTTATGTAGTCAGATGTAACAGAATACTCCAGCGTTGGAGATGGGTAAACCAAGTTAATTTGTTAGTGAGAATGTCCTGACAGTAATCTAAAGTGAAACAGGAAAAATAGAGAAAATTTTTAAATACTGTAACTGCAGCATGTGGTAAAATTGTGGTAGTACCGTGAACACTAGTATTCAAAAGCTAATTTATTTATGAATGATAAATTTACCCTTTTTACCACTTGAATAGTCTTCTTTTTACAGGTTGTGTGGATTTCTAAATGGGCAGCATGAACGAAGAGAATTCCCAAAGCACGCAGCGTCGCGGCTCCCCTCTGATGAAACTCCCTGCGTACGTCCTTGCCCTGAGACCATGGTCGTTCAGCGCTTCTCTCATGCCCGTTCTCCTGGGATGTACCCTTGCCCACAAGACGGCTGGAGAGTTCAGCATTGTGGGCCTCATCACTACGGCACTGACGGCCCTGTCGGTTCACGCTGCCGGCAACGTCGTGAATACTTACTTCGATTACATCAAAGGCATAGATAGTAAGAAAAAGGCTGATGACAGGACCTTGGTCGATCAGATTCTCTCGAAAGATGAAATAGCAACGTTAGGGGTAATTTTATATTTAGTTGGATGTGCTGGATTTGTGATACTGACCATGGCCACCAGTGCCCGCTTAGAGCACTTGGCCCTCGTGTATTTTGGAGGACTCTCCAGTTCATTTTTGTATACTGGGGGTATTGGCTTGAAGTACATTGCCCTTGGAGACGTATTAATTCTGGTTATATTCGGTCCCATCACCGTTTTGTTTTCTTATATGGTTCAGACCGGCCATGTGCAGTGGGTCACCATCTTGTACGCTATCCCATTAGCTCTGAATACTGAGGCGATTCTCCATTCCAACAATACAAGAGACTTGGAATCTGACAGACGGGCAGGAATAGTAACCCTTGCAATTCTCATTGGCTCCACAGCATCCGAAGTGCTGTACGCCATCTTTTTGTTTGCTCCGTACACTATATTTGCTGTGTGGGGGATGAAGTACTCTATATTTTTCTTCCTTCCCCTAATTACGATCCCAGAAGCATTTAGGTTAGAGAGGCATTTTAGAACTGTTAGTAAAGGACCCATCCCCAAGAGGACTGCCAAGCTTAACACCTATTTGGGTTTCCTGTACGTTTTGGGGTGTGCCCTTTCGGATCCTTCAAAGTTACCTTTCATCCTCTGATTAGTTGGAGGGAAACTTGAGATTGTCATTGTTTTTCTTATGTATAATGCTTCACTTGAGCATACTGAATACATTTTTCATGACATTTGATGTAACTGTGGTACTTAATTTATTATATTTTTATACTTGAAGATTGACATTGTTACGTCATTTCTGTAACTCATTGTACTGTACTTTTACCGTTTTCCAGTATGGGTGCCTGAACAAAAAAAAAAGATAGTCTGTGTTTATATTGGTATATTTATACTTTTCTCTGGTTACGAAGCGTTTGAAAACATATGCCTTACGATCCAGCTACAGGAATGTGAGATTTCTGCAGTTCGTCACGCGATCAATGCAAGATTTTGACGGCCCGAGATACATTTCTTAAATTGCAACGCAGTTCGACTGCGACGGATCTTGCGATACTCACATCACTTTGACTTCCAGTAAATTTAGCCTTGCAGGAGTGTTTGTATATGACGTCGTCAACTGCGCCTCATTTGCAGTGTACTAGCTCTTGTCATGTTGGATTCCAACACAGTAGCTGCATTTATGTATGAATGTATGTTTTAGAATGCAGGAATCTTTGTATTTATGGTGTGAAAGAAAGTATTATATGGCATCGTTCACTGTTTATGGACAATAGATGATACATTAACATACACAACAATGTATGGTCTAGGATTCATGCGAGTTGTAGGACTCTGTAGTGTAAACCTGCTATTACGGCAGCTTCCAGCGTTGATTCTGAAAACGGTCTGCTACTTGAGCAGACCACCACTACACAGGGTTGTAGATTTTTTTTAGTATTTATAATAGATCTTTATTCTTTATACTGTATTATTAGAGCCGTCAAGGACAGGATTTTCTGGTGCTGTACTCCTAATTTATTGAATGTTATATTCTGTCAAATTCAACGTTACAGTGCTCCAGGTGTGGTTCTTTCACCAATAAGTCTGTAAATCTACATTCTAGTTTTCAGTAGGAAGTGTTGTGATGAATTTTAAGTTTTTAGGCAAAAAGGAAAGACACCAGTACAAAAAAATTGGTTCAGTAAAATGGTTTCAAATCAGAATTGTATTTTTTCCCAAATTCTCTGAACAGTCCATGACAGTGGTTGCAGTGAGCTAATTGTCCTGATACAGTGTCTGTTTGATCGTGAAGACTCAGGGGTCAAAGGGAAAGAGTTATGACACATCTGTGCATATAACAGGTCCAAGGGTGTTTCAAACAAAATTGAAATTGTCAAGAAAATTTGAACATTGTTGATCTTAGGTTATATACAGTATGTTCAAACAATACACTGTACCTATAAAATGGTAGGGTATATACTGTGTAATTTTTAAAGTACTGTATAACTACTGCCAGTGCCTTCATTTTAGTCTCCGTTACAAAATAGAATGCATAAATTAGTTTGTGGTGGTGTTTGCCAGCTGCGAGGGACACTCTCGTAAATTGCACCAAGCCTGGTAGGAACCAGCAAACACTGCTGTGAGAATATGTTTGCTGAAGGGTTGTATGGTGCTGCTTATTTAAGGGACAAAGTTCCTAAAGTCACATTGTCAGGTGAGAATGGGTGAAGTCTTACTGTATACATGTAGTGATCTTTTTGCTTATTAGTAAGGGAAGTCTTCACATTACGAGATAGCAGAGAGAAGGGAACTTGAGCATATTCATGAATGTGTCAAGGTTCATAGACTTTGCTGGAACGTTTCAGCATTGCACTATTGAAGGTCCCTATAGAGATAGAGAAGGTCCCTCATTGAACATTGAGCCAGGAGGGAGACGAGAAATTCTTCATTTTTATGGAAGTCTCTTGAAACAAAATTATTGCTGGGAAGATAAGAAACTCACAAAAATCACCCCATACGTCCCTACAGTTCTTCAAGTCGTGCTTCTAGCTAAGAGGGAGCTAGGAAAAAGAAAGTGGTTTGGGAAGTCTGTGCCTCTTATTACAGAACTCTTCACAGAACACTTACTGTAGTCCTATATCTTTGTAGGTCTTCATTACACCACTGCCCACTGTCATGAACGTATGTTTAGCTTTAGTGTGCATTGCAGTAAAACATAAATTGCTATTATTGCATTGCATTTACTGGTGTGTATTAAGTTCAAGGACATATTTCAACTAATTATACTCTTGAAGTGTATTTGCAAGCATTGTACCCTTCCTGGAAGTTTTATTGTGAAGACTGTATTTCTTAATTAAACTGCTTTTCATATACTTGAATTCTGGTTTGCAGGCCTGATTGTAGTGACAAATCTACTTTAGGTGGGGTTATTGTTTCAGAGACATTGATAGACCCACCTGTAGAAAGCTTGAATAAGTTTAGTATTGTCTCATTACACAAAGATGTACTGTGCTATACTTTTTCTTGGCAAACGTCAGTCCCAGCAAGGATAACCTAAACGAGGTTATGACAGATATGTCATAGAAAAACATTCGCAAAGTTTCAGTCAGATATGAGGAACGGATATTTCTTCTTGCTATAAAAGAGGATTATTCAGCTGGGGAGGTCCAAACCTACATAAGTCATTGTTATGAAGGAAGTACAAGCATCTCTAGATTGGAGGACTTAGACAGAGACTGGTTGAGGCAGCATTTCCTACAGAATTGCCAACAGTTAGCGCAGACTAAGCTGTCAATATAGCAGTGGCTGCAGCCTTGGTTGTAGATGAGCTCACTGGTGGTAATGTTAGATGACCTACGGAAGACTGTCTCCAAAACTGCAGTGGTCAAAGGCATAGGCATAGGGAATGAAAATGACAGTGTTGAGACTGCAGGTGGCAGTGACCAGTATGAAACAGCCTAGGTTGAGAAAAAGTCAGTTGAGATAAATCAGCAATAGCCAAGAATTTGTTATGGATTACTAGGGCCACTGTCTTTTCAAGGTAATTAGTGAAAAATGCATCCACTGTGCAGGAACTTCAGCAAAAGCAATGGCAGAGGGTACAGACAAGTTGGAGGGACAAATTCTGATATTGTCGGGCGAACAAAGCGGAAATCCTCCACAGTGGTAACAGAGTGTTCCATGAAGGAGACTTAGGAAACACGTTTCGTCAATAGAAAAGACGGGAGAGGATGAGACTGGAGAAAGTCTGTTCCCTGCTTCTGAAGCTCTTTGACACCAGAAGGCATTGAGGGTGAGGAGGCCTTATCCAATGTGATTTGAGTCTAGACAGCAGGTCCTGTGGTATGATGCGATGAGGAAGAGTCAAAAGAAGCATTACTGGAGACTTTGGACTAGTAATGCTTGTAAACCTGTCTGTTAGCAAAGAAAAACCACAGATCTACAGACCAGTTCATTCATTTTCTTCAGAAAGTACTGTTAGCTCTTGCATGAAGGCACATTGAAGGTGGATGTTTAATGGCATAAAAGCACTTCAAGAATTTCCTTGTACTTTCCTACAAAAACAAGCATAGGCAATGGGGAATGGAACAAATTACAATACCATAAAATTATAATGAATATTATGAAGTAATTCACATTAATAAGCTGACAACAGAAATGGGGAAATGTTACTGTGAACCAGAAAGAACCATTAAAAAATTTCATTCACAGAAACCAGAACCGAAAAATGTCAAAGCATGTCAAGAAAAGCTTTATGTATTCTTAAATAGTAATAAGCCCTCATACTGCAATTGACAATGACCTACCTAAAATTGAAATAAAGCTGCTAAAATTAAATATTTAAAGAATCACAATCACTGAAGAAATCCCGATTCATAACATGCCAGTGGCGAGATGCTGACCAGTTGGAAAGCTTGAAGGAAATCATAACAGGTGTAAGTAGGATTTCTGGCAGAAAATGCAGAGGTTAAAAAGAACGAATAGAAATCGAAAGGCTTCAGTCCATAAATGGGAAATCTAATATGAAATTGTAGGTAATGTATCAGTACTTGTTGTCTATCGCAAGTTTGTTGGAAATCCCAAATACCTGAGGTGAGTACACTGCATTGAAACTTTTATTAATAGTACTATATAGTATTAATATTTTTTTATAGAAACTCCACTTAGTTACATTTTATTCATGGTATTGTTTTACCAACATGTATCAGTATATCTGTAGAGGAGAATAACTACAGGTTATTGTATTGTTTTTCCAATCTTATACAGTAAAATCTTAATGATATTGTAATCAGATAAAATCTAATCAACCCTGTTCTTTATATAAGGACATATCTAGTAGGCCAAACTTACCAAAGATAAGATTTTGGGCTCAGTGGTGGTTAGGTTAACTATATTCTCTAACTACAAACTGTGTTGTACATATTGTACACAAAGAATCACACAGTAATATTTGGTAGCAGTACAGTGTACCTTGAATCCTGTTTGATTTAGATTATTTTCTATTAACAGAGGGAATTTACTGTTCTCTTTTGGTCACAGTAGCAAAACAATTAATTGCAAATGGTCCTAAAATCAAGAAGAGTCATCTCTATGATTGAAACTAAATAATGTACTATAAAGTTTTAGTGAAACAAAAATATTTTTTAAAATTTATTAGTAACACAATAAAAAGCATTTAATCAGCTGCATTAACATTAAAACTAATTGTTGCTGTCATGAATCTGTAAAGAGAAAAAAAACTTCTTAGTGGATTATTACACTCAATAAGTGAAAACCGAAATATATTTTTGCTGCACACTGTACAACCATTTAACTGCAAAAAAGGCATTTGTAGCAATTGAACAAAACCTTCAACTGCACATATCTTCAAGCAAACATTAATATTTTCTAAAACATGGTTTACATTTTACAAAATATACAATAAGCAGCTTGCACAGACTTTTCATGTGTATCTGCGCATATCTTTCTAACTCTTTAACAGAAAATGCCAGGTTCTTTAATTTAAGGTAGCAAACGAACGTGTGATGGAAATCGGAAAATCCTAAAAATCTGTGAAACTCTTTCTTTAGCTAGGCTTGGAATATGGCAATGCGAATATTAGGTATAATATCAAAACATTTACTGTAATTTTGTAATCATGGAATCTCCCACCACAAACTTAAATGTATGACTGTGATCAGTACAAGATAGTTTAAAATAAATATGACTTCCTATTCCCATTTATACTAGAGAGTCTTACCTCAAAACATACATAACGTCAAAGTTATCATTTTTCTGCAAATTTCAGAAATATTTCACTTATATGCCCAAAGCTGTCCAAGTGATGGTATAAAATGGTTTATATATCGAAAAGGACTGAATTTTTAAAATTTTCTTCACGTTCTACAGTAGGTAGCTATCGGGAACAGCCAACATCAAGAGTTTTTAATAATAAAATGTCTGTAATTTTAATAACATGTTCCATCTCTACAGAGGTTAAACAAGTTCAGGACGCGTTTGTCCAAATATAAGTACTCAAACTTGTGCTTGTGAAAAGTAAATATGGGATAAGTGATATATTATAATCTTACCAAATCTGCTATTTCGGCCCAATCCATAGCTTGCTGATATTTATCGCCACGTGAAGGTTTGCGGTCCCAGTTCCAGAAGGTGAACTTCTTGAACTGGCAAACTGCTTTTAATGTACGAGGCTCTTCAGAGTTTAACCCTGGTCTTGTTTCTTTAAGAACTACACCAGTATAACCTTCTGGGATTGGCAGGACATTCCCAGTCAAAGGATAACCTCGAAACACTCCGTGGAGAACTGTTGACAAAGGAAGACGAGCTACAGTGTACTGTACTATAAAAAAATCTACTAACTTGACAATTAAGTGATTACAGTATATGTTTTGGAAAATTATTACTATTTTAACAATTTTCAAACAATTTTTTTTACTATCTTCCACAGAGGAATGAGAATTAATCTCAATAATTTAAAGTGTGCACAAGTTAAACCTGTAACGTACAACAGGAAAATGTGAACAAAATTTATCAGTACAAAAAAAAAAAAAAAGAAAAGGAAAATAGTCAAAAAAAAACGTATATATATATATATATATAAATATATATATATATATATATATATATAAAATAGTCATATATACATACACACATAAATGCAAATGTATAAATAATATATATATATATATATATACATACACACACACACATATATATATATATATAAATATATATATATATTTATAAAATGGATTTACAATATCCATTTCCCTCTATAATGACTCAGTTTTACACTCACCCAAACATCAAATCAAAATCTGGTTACTCTAATAAAGAAAAAAATTTAAAAGCAGCCTAACCATGGCTGTTATGTTTACAACCTAACCAAAGCTGTACTGAAAAGCTAATATCTTTTTCAACTTGACAGATACAAAATGCCTAATAAGAGAAATTAGAAAAAGGCTATACAAGAATCGTAGCTTTCCGACTTATCTTGCGTCTCCTGCGTTTTAGATTGTACTGTTGGTGCAAACCACTCGCTTCTCCATTTTCCTTAACCCTAAATCAAACAGTTATGGGGTGACGAAGGAACCGCAAAATTATGAATACGGGAAGATAAACTGAGTTAATTTCCTCAAGGGGGTTTGTAAAGCATGCAGAAATTAGTCATAATAGCAGAAAATAATATAGAAATGCATCTATATTTAGCCAAGGCTACAGGAAAAATAAAAAAAAGGCATACCAAGAGCTTTCATGTTCTTTCAACACGTTTTTGAGGTACACAAAAAAAAGGAGTACTGAGCGCTTTCGTGTTCTTTCAACACATTTTCAAGGACATAAATAAAGGAGTACCAAGTGCTTTCGTGATCAACACATTTTCGAGGTACATAAAAAAGGAGAACCAAGTGCTTTTGTGTTCTTTCAACACATTTTCGAGGTACATAAAAAAAGGAGTACCAAGCGCTTTTGTGTTCTTTCAACATATTTTCGAGGTACCTAAAAAAAGGAGTACCAGGTGCTTTCATGTTCAACACATTTTTCAGGTACATAAATAAAGAGTACCAAGTGCTTTCATGTTCAACACATTTTTGAGGTACATCAAAAGTTTTTTCATTTTCTTTCAACACGTTTTCGAGGTACCTCGAAAATGTATTGAAAGAGCACGAAAGCGCTTGGTACTCCTTTAATTTTTCCTGTAGCCTTGGCTAAATATATTGTCACACGCTATTTAGTGACATATAAGCATACAAATGCATGAATGGGATGTAATATAGAATTCAGGCCCAATAAGCGCTGGGACCTATGAGGTCATCCACCGCTGAAAGGAAAATTTGAGGGTTAAAAGGTCGTAAAGCTGTAATAGGCGGAAAACCTTTTGCAGCTGCTATGAAACAAGCGTTAGGAGAGGACTGAGGAAAATAACCTGGAGGAAAGAGAATATGAAAGGAGGTACAGTAAAAAAAAATAAAAAGGAATAGCATTACAGTAAAAACAAGTAAAAAGGAATAGGTAACGCCTACAGTGCACCATGTGAGGTGCGCTGGCGGCATTGCCCCGCTATCCTAACCTAGGATGCCGTTTCCTTCCTCACAAGGATAGGAGGATGGTATAACCAACCCGGCTTCGGGTGTCTGGACCACTGCCTAAATTTATCGTTAAGCTCAAAATATATAAAATAGATTTTACAGTCCTATGGCCCATACCTATCATTTACATTTACCTTTCTCTTCCTCTTCTTCCTCCTCCTCATCTCCTTCATTCGCCACGGTTTCCTCAGTTACGTATTTCGTAAAATACTTGGCGACATCGGCGTCGCCATTATGCTCTATGCTGCACGGCAGATACTGCACGTGGTTTTCCTCGCTGCTTTTCCCCGGCAACGAATCCAGGCATATTTTAGTAGACATTTCGGTGGGCCTATGTGATGATTGTGTTTATAGGATCCTGATTGTGATTGTGTTGGTATAATGTTTCGCGCGTAAAAATCCTGAATAGGAGTAGTAGCAGCAGTAGTATTTGACGGGATTTTTCTCTGGAACGGCTCTCTTTTTAATTTTTCGATTTCGCCTTTGTTTAAGTTTATCGTCTCTGTTATACTATATATGTTTTTTTAAATATAAAATCCTTCCTGTTTTCTGTTTCTTCTTTGGATAGGTCTGCAAATAGTAATAGTAGTAGTACTAGTAGCATTAGTATTATTAGTTGTAACGTAGTGGGATTTGCCACTAAAACGGGTCCCATACTTCTTCTATTTCTCTTTTTTTCCTTCTTATAAACGAGAGTCATGCATATAGACGGGGAATCTGCTTTAGTAGGCAAGAGCCCGTGCTGGTATGAGGCCAGTTAAATAAATAACGTAACCGTAGGGACGTGGCAAGGAATTTCGACGTCACGCAGACCATGATGGAGAGAGAGAGAGAGAGAGAGAGAGAGAGAGAGAGAGAGAGAGAGAGAGAGAGAGAGAGAGAGAGAGAGAGAGAGAGAGAGAGAGAGAGAGAGAGAGACTGTTTATTCAATTTAATAATTACATCATTCTACGCAGACCATGACGATCAGAGAAAGAGAGAGAGAAATTGTTCGTTCACTAATTACATCATTCTTCCTCAGACCTTGATGATCCGACAGAGAGAGAGAGAGAGAGAGAGAGAGAGAGAGAGAGAGAGAGAGAGAGAGAGAGAGAGAGAGAGAGAGAGAGAGAGAGAGAGTGTGTGTTCAATTTGATAATTACATCATTTTCGCTCCTTGGAGGCAATGTCGGAGCTGATATCCGGGGAGGGGTTTTCTAAAGGCCATTCGTAACTTTATTGTAAAAGACTTTATAAACCCTCACGACTGGTAGACTTTACCATAAACGCCTGCTACAGACTTATAAGACTCACTGGGATAATTACTAAAACATTATTAATGCTGCAACAACTGTAAAATTGCACAGCAAATTTTATATTGGTAAATGTGGCGTAAGCCACCTTGCTATCTAGATACATAGTCTGAATAGTAGTAATGTCTCTCAGTTTAAAATTACACATTTGGTAAATTGATTATCAGAATGTGAAATGCTTCGTGTGTTATATGATTTGAAAATCACAAAGAAAGGAGGACGTTATGCATACGAAAGTTTCTTTCGCTAGTCTATATGAACTGTTCTATTTACAAGTGTCTCATAGACTTATTGGTTGGACGCAGACTATGACATGTAACGGGAACATTAGACTGTATATAGCAAACGGTACGACAATTATTTAGATTTATATGCATTAAAACGAGACTACTTTATTTAAATAATCTCACTTACATCATCAGATAGCCTGATAAATGCCCAGATACCCAACTAAATCAATCCGGTTGGACGCGCAGACTCAGACTGTGACATGTAACGGGAACATTATGCTGTATATAACAAATTGGCGACAATTATTTAGAGTTATATGCGTCAAAATGAACCTACCCCATTTAAATAATCTCACTTACATCTTCAAATACGCAGATAAATGCATATAAAATAAATCAAACCGGTGCCCATATAACCAACTTAAACCAAATGGTACGACAATGATTTAGACTTATATGGTCAAAATGAGTCTACCCCATCTAAATAATCTCACTTACACCTTCAGACAGACCTATAAATGCCCAGATGCCCAACTAAACCAACCGTCTTCCAAACCAGACAGACGATTATAACAAATTTAAACAATCATTTAAATTAGACTAATCCATCTAAACAACCTCACTCACACCATCAGATAGACGTATAAATGCCCAAATACCCAACTCAACCCCTCGCCATCCACGAGAACCAGTACTTCAAGGTGTCTGGGGTATGGCATCCAGCGCACGTTTATTATGTACACAATCGCCATCGAGAGGAAGAACAATCATCGACTCGTCCGTCGACATTTCCGCACGTGCTGTCGAAGTTAATTGACCGTCGACATGGCCGTCCGATGCCAGTACGAAGGGACCGACAACATCGGGGTATTCACGAAGCTGACCAACGCCTACTGCCTCGTGGGCATCGGGGCATGCGCCAATTATTACAGGTCAGGAGGAGGAGGCCCATCGGCCATGTCTCTTTGGTGTCGTAGTTTTCCGAATTATTATTATTATTATTATTATTGTTATTATATTATTGTTATTGTTATTGTTATTATTATTATTATTATTATTATTATTATATTATTATTATTATTATTATTATTATTATTATTATTATTATTATTATTATATTATTATTATTATTATTATTATTATTATTATTATTATTATTATTATTATTATTATTATTAACGTGAAAAGGAAATTTGGTATTTCAATTGTTTTTTTATTCTTTTTAATTTTAAATTTCAATCGGGGAAATTGAAATTTGGTCATTCGGGAATTTAGGCCCAGGGACGAATTATCCGTATTTCCGACCTGGATCCGGAAATTGTATCTTTATATTTTAATTTTCAATCGTGAAATTTAAATTCATTTATTTATTTTCAACAATGAAATTGAAATTTAATTTCGGCTGCTTTGGGAATTCGGGAATTAGGCGTAGGCCTATCGGCCACGTCTTCCCGATGTCGCCCTTCGAAATATCCGTATTTTTAGGCCTATTTCCGACCGGAATCGGGAATTTGTATTTTTATTTTCAACTAGGAAATTGAAATTTAATTTCGGTTGTTTTGGTAATTCGGGAATTGGGCCTCGGGATGGATTTAGGCCTATGTAGGCCTATTGGCCACGTCTTCCCGTTTGTTGCCCTTCGAAATATCCATTTTTAGGCCTATTTCCAACTGAATCGGGAATTTGTTTTAATTTTCAATCAGGAAATTGAAATTTAATTTGGGCTGTTTTGGTAATTCAGGAATTAGGCCCAGGGACGGATTTAGGCCTAGGCTAGATCGTCGTGCATCAGCTACAAGTAGGCCTATCGGCCATGTCATTTTTTGGTATTGACCTTGGAAATACCCGTATTTTTATGGCCGTCAAATACCTGGAATTTGTATTTTTATATCAATTTCCAACAAGAAAATTGAAATTTAACGAAAACTAGTCCTGTGGGTCACCAAATTTTCCCTACATTGCAGCCTAAGCTTATCTTTGTCTCTGGGGTCATGAATTACTTGTGGGTGGGGGTCCAGGAGGGGCAAAATCCCCCCCGGGCTAGGTTAGGACACAGCGTCCAAGGTTAGGTTAGGTAAAAGTAATTCCAGTTAGGTCACGTTCCCTCTTGAATGCCCACAAGGCCTACAGTAGACCTGACCCCATACTTGGGATTTGATTCCTTCGGTTTCACCGGGCATTTGCCCTGACCTGGCAAGGGCCCTGATCCCCGTGCTAACAGTGGAAATGAAGACGTAAACCTGTAAACATTAATGGGACGGCCGCACAAAGATATGTGCTAGATTATTAATATAATTCCTTTGAAGAATGTAGGAAAGGGTGTATATAATCCAGTACGTTAGATAATTCGAGAAATTTATGCGAGTCATTCATTCTGAAAGTTCATCCATCTAAAAGACTTTAAAAAAAAAATGCATTTATCTTCAATAAAAGCAGTTTCATAAAAACAAAGTACATTTTATCCCATATGAAAAATGCATATTCTTTAGATATATGTATTTAGATTACATTCATTATATTTTGTAGTAATGTTTTATATTTATTGTGATATGTAAATAGCAAAAAATTTTGGATTTTGCAGCATTTTTGAGGACCACCTCAGTGAAGTCATCCCGGTTGTTCACACGTCCGTTGGAGGATGTCGAATTGTAGGCTCTATGGTTGCAGGTAAGAAGTTGATATGGCCTCTTTTATAATAGCGTATACATGAGAAAAAGAAGTTCAAATAAAGCAAATGAAGTTAGTAAAATCTAATGTCTAGGTGACTGCATGTCAGAATATGTCGTCTAATTATTTTGGTTCTGTAAAAGAAGTTTGTTCATTTTGAATATTCGTAATCCCAGGCTGTTTTCAGTACTTCCTCTTCGTGGTTTCTCCTTACTGTGTTTCCCCTCCATCCTCACAACCTTTGCCTGTTCGAAAATGAACCCTCAAAGGGGGACCCACTACAATTGTTCCTTGATCAGTACTCTATAAGCGGTACTAAATGTTCTTTTCAATATCCTTTTGCCTCTTAGCTTCATTACATTTCATCTGGTACCTCTGGCCTCTTTCCACCTAGCAGGTCACCTTTGGTTTCTTTCCACCTAGCTGTCACAATTTTCCAGCTTAACTGCTTCAATTTTCATCTCTCCATTGGTCAATCTATTACTGTACAGTATTGGATAGTAATATTCAACATTTAGGTTTCCTATTGTATGTCTTCTGAGTTTCAGACTTAGCTTTCCTAAAGCTGTTGTTTTCCTTTATAGCTTTCCTAAAGCTGGTGTTTTCCTTCCTCTAGTCATCCTGTTTGTGGTGTAATGCTGAGAATATGTTTCACCGACTTTCTTAGAACCAGTATCATCTTCATTATCCTTCCAATCAGTTTTAAAACTTTTTTTTTTTTTCACATCTTCAACAAGTATGTTGACAAATTTGTGTCTCATCACATTCCCTCTCCACCAGAATTTTGATTTCTCTGTGTTGCTGTTGATTAATTTTACCTATTACCATGTTTATTATGTATGTACTGTTGTATAGCATGTTTTCACTCTTGCTAGCTTATCTATTTTTCTACTTCTTACAGCCATCATTCTCCATGGAATGTGCCTGTTTTCCATTATCTTTTCTTTTCATATTTTTTGGGGGTCCAAAGATTTTTAGCATTTGTGCCTATTTAAAGGTAATTTGTGACTGGGCCAATTTGTAAATTAATTTTTAATTTATATATGGAATTGGTCATTTTTAGGCAAAGTGGTTAGCGTCTCCCCCCCCCATTGCTCCTTTGGGAAATATATGCTAGCATGCTGGAATAATTTTGTTTGGTGTTATGCCACTTATGTCTAAAAATTCTGGGCAGTTTTGGTATTTTTAATTTCAAATTCAAGTTTGTTTCTTTAAGAATACAAACCATCACTTGTACATCGCTTGTTCAGTGATTGGACCAGTTTTCATCAGAGACTCCAGTTTCCGTATTTTTGAAAAGTGCAAATTATCCTGAATTTGCAGTTTTCAAAAGAAATTGAAATATCTTAGAAATGTTTGTGCTTGGTTTCAAACAAATTTGCTCTACATTTTATCAAAAACCACAGTGGGTAGAGCCATTTTCAGTGACAAACAAATGGTTGAACTCTACTTTTATGCACATTATTCAAAACCACAGTATTTTTCACTGAGAAATATTCACTAATTACTGTATTCATTTTTCATGACTAGGAAGAATTGCAAATACACAAGGTGATTATCAAAATGAGGCAGAAGAGGGTTTTAAGTTGAAGATAATGTATAGGGGGTTTCACTGAAAATTCTTAGTTTTAAGGAAGAATTGCAACATCACAAATAAAATGTTTACAAAAATATATTTTAATCCCAAATAAAAGTTTACAAAACATATTTTAACAAGTAACCATCATGGACTTCTATAGAAAATACTGTAGAAAATAAAAATAATTCTTAGTCTCTGCATGCATGGTGCGATTTTGTCCTTTCCAACTCTGTCAGGTTATTTTGTCTGGGGAAACTGCTCACACAGAATAATGTTATGTAGCATTTATGGTTAAGAAATGGTTAATGGTTTGTATGAACAAATGTAAGGTAAATTTATTGTATTTTTTTTTTTATATTTAGTTTTTGATCACTCAATTTTAAAACCTCTGTTCACAGGAAACAGACATGGCCTTCTTGTTCCTCACACGACAACAGATCCAGAATTGCAGCATCTCAGGGATCATCTACCAGAAAAAGTCAAAATTCAACGGATAGAAGAAAGATTGTCAGCTCTTGGTAATGTTATTGCCTGTAATGATTACATTGCTCTCGTCCACCCAGACATCGATCGGGTAAGTAATTCCAAGTAGAAATTATTAAACTTAGTACAGATTGGTTTGTGAATGGTTAATTTTATATTAGTTTAATTTGTGGGGATTATGAGCTGCATGTAGCATATCCTGAATATAGTAAAAAGTGTCCCTAATAATGGAAATTCCGAGTCATACAAGTGTTTGTAGGATATTTTAGGATAATGAGAAGGAACAGTGAACATTTGAGACTATACAAGGTGCTGGTGGAGTACTTCTAGAACTAACAGGCCTGAGATAGCTTTTCTCTCTCTCTCTCTCTCTCTCTCTCTCTCTCTCTCTCTCTCTCTCTCTCTCTCTCTCTCTCTCTCTCTCTCTCTGACTAGGCTCCTTAAGAGGATTTTAGTTATAAAGAAAGTTTGGAATTTTGAGCTCTCAGGGGTGACCTCTACCTTGATAGAAGGTTTCATGTGTGTATCATCCTGAAATTGATTACTTGAGTAAATTCTGCACTTTCGTTGGCTCCTTTTTGTTGTACCTCCATTATTTATAAGATGTATGTGCTGTATGGCAATTATTAACTTCATGTACATTGAATTTTATAGGATAGATGACTGATTTGTGTAGCATTTCAGCATTTGTTACTTGATCATGTAAAGGTACATAAGAAGGTATTTTAATTGATTTAGATAAAAAAGGCAACATTAAATTTGTCAGTTTCCTTCACCGTGTTCAATTCATGTTGTGAATGACAAACAGGTTGTCCTGAATAAAATTTCACAGAATATGGGAGTTACTCATTAAATCTTGATTTATATTTTTAAAAGAATATACTTCATAGAAAACCAGCAGCTTTCAAGGGGATTAGTATTAGTTGTGATAAAATTAGCAGTTCATATGGTAAAACATTTATTTTGTTTCATTTCCTATTCTTGTTAATAGTTTGATAAAATTTGCCTTGCATTTTATTAACAATACCTATTTATTTCAGTATAAGCAGTTATTACATATTGCCGTACTACCTTAATGTTTATATAATTTTCAGTTGCTTATTACATAGCATTTACTTCCAAGATTAGGAATTTTGCCTGTAAGTTAATCCTCATGCTATTTATAATTGGTATCTGAAATGCATAGAACTTTTTTCTTTACCTTACCTAGTGGATCGCATCTGTAAACTCACGGACTTTTAATCAGAGGATTGGATCTTAGTGAGAGATGAAAAATGGAGCAAGGCCAAGTTGAAGAAATATAATTGATGGTTAGGAAGAATACTTTTAGTATCCTCAAGTACTTTAACCACTGAGTGACATTCTCAGACTCATAGGGTTTGCCCCAAGGATTTGTGCTCAACTGGCCAGAGAAATTTGGAGCAGTGTGAAAAAGGTATACAGTACAGCTAATTACGAGACGGTTGAAAAATAAATTTATAAAAACAGCATCAGGGACACCTTTGGTTTTTCCTGTGGTGCAATGTGGGGTACATCATTCTCCTTTTTGAGGTACATGTAGGTAATTAACTTCATCATGGTCTTGTCTTCAGCCCAAAATCATAAGATCTTCCACTTTCTCCCCCACAGGAAACGGAAGAAATTATACATGATGTACTGCAAGTGGAAGTTTTTAGGCACACTATTGCAAACAATGCCCTTGTTGGATCTTACGCAGTAATCTCTAATCAAGGTGGCTTGATCCATCCTAACACCCCAATGCAAGAGTTGGATGAACTTTCCATGCTTCTTCAGGTTCCTCTAGTGGTAAGTTGCAATACATTTCCTTTGGTAGTATTGTTTCCAGAATGTTGTGTCAACAAAACTGTTTGATTACCACTTGCAAAGAGTCTGTACATATAAGTAATATTTGGTTCTGTGTCCTATTACTTGGATTGTTCTTAATCCATTCACACTAAATGGTCCAACATCACCTGGTTTCATAGGCGAGACAACGAAATAAATGCCAGGTTTCCTTTTGTAGGGAGGACTTGTCCTACTCTTAATGGCCACTGTTCAAGTTTGCATTTGTTGGTTCGTGACTGGGGCGCCCTGACTGTACTGATGTTGGGGCATTCATATAACAGTTACTTGTACCATTAAAACTTGAGCTAATGTTTTGGTAATTTTTGATGTGTGAGAAACATAATTTCCTAATATACTAATAACATAATATGTATGGGACATGTGTTTTCAATCTCTGGATTTAATCAAGACGTTAAACACTAAGTAGTGAACAACTAGGTGATAGTTATTCACTTTTTTAGGTATAGTTACTCATTGCTACCAGAGTGATTTAACTCAAGATACACTGGTTGCCTCATTAGTTATTTCTTGATTTTGAAAATTCTGCAAACAACTAGATACAATTATATAAAAAGTGAAGTTTTGAAAACTTTGAGATTTTTTTATTCAAAGTTCACAGGTTATGTTATGATAATTAAACAAAAGTAAAGTTCTTAAAAAAGTCTCCATATTTACAGGCAGGGACTGTAAACAGAGGGTCCAATGGCTTAGCCGCAGGGTTAGTGGTTAATGATTGGTCTGCATTCTGCGGCATGGACACCACAGCAACCGAACTGAATGTCATCGAGAGCATATTCAAGATAACGGATGTTCCACAGTCTGCAATTTCCACGACTATGAGAAATGCTCTGATTGACAGGTATGTAATTGACTGATTGATTGATTTGCGAAATGTAGGCTATTAGCCCAACTGTTGTGACTCGTTAAATCTTGTTAGCTGGGCGTTATGACATTATTTAAAATAGGGGGGTTTGTATCTGTGAAACAAATTCTTTAAAGCTGCTTATTTCTAAAAGCCTTTGTTGCTCCTAGGTTTGTTTTTGTTGTTGCCATATCTGTTCTTAGTCAGTGTATCTGCACATTATGTACAGTAAACCCCCTGTATTCGCGGATTTCTCTGTGGAACGTATCTACCCATTATTCGCGGAAAATTTGCCCATTTGCAGGATTTTTCACTGAGAAATATTCACTAATTATTGTATTTTCATGACTAAATGCACTTTTTGTGGTAAATCTATTATATTTACTCAGGTATAAGCATTTTTAGAGGATTTTTTTGTGTTTAAACTATCAAAGTAGGCAGTTCTAAGTGTTTTTAGAGGAGTTTAAGTATTTGCAGATTTTATATGGGGGGGTTACTGTATATGGGTTTTACTTATATGATTTAAAGCCACACAACAGTTTATTATATAAACTGTACATTATCAAAGTTAGATTTTATAATTACATATATTCATTACAACAGCTTGGAAGACTAGCACTTATCAGGATGTGGATATTAATGTCTACAACAAATAAGACATCTGTGACATGTGTTTTTATAGTTTTGCTTTTATAGACTGCTGGAAAGGCAGATTACAAATACTTGCATGAAGAGCTAAAGTATGTTTTGAAATATCATGAGCAAAAATTCATTATTGATCTATTAGTACCACACAAGGCACAATGTAGACTTTACTGAAGGTCTTTAGCAGTCTCCCTTCAGGACTGTAGCCATATTACTTTCTGCCTATTGCTTTGTGTGCAATCCTTTTGTTTTGCTCAACTTTCTTAGTGCTACCTTTCTCCAGTTTTCATGTAATTGAAAGACATAACCTTTGGGTGAGCATCGTGAGAGGGATTGGTCTTGTTAAATTACAATATACACTTTATTTTGTAATATAATGTAGTGTTACACTTTCCAAGCCCAGCTAGGCATTGCAGCATCACAAGTACTGCAGTCATATTGTTTAAGTAACATATTTCTTCTTCTTTTCAGCTTGGCGTAATATCATGGCATTATGTTGGCAAGGTCATTAAAAGTAAGTGTGACTGTGGCAGTATAACTTCCTGTGAATGCTCAGGTCTGTTTTGGGCATTTTTTCTTTTTGTACTGTATAATTGTGATAATTTTGCCATTATATCTCGATATTATTGTAGCTGGTTAGGTTTTGTTATTGCCATATGCATACAGTATAAATAAAGCACACTGGTAAAGCCCTGTTTTCTTTTGGAGTAAAATAAACCACTGCTCTGTGTGGCTTCGTTTTGTGGATGTCATTGTCATATATTTGCAGCAGTTGATCAGGTGCGTATGTCATTTTGAATGGAAAGGGGTCACTATTATTTGAGGTGAGACAGTGATGTATAGTTTCACTGCCTGATTCCTTATTACTGTATATAATTATGAAAGGATCACCATACATGCTCCAGTATTGATAGGTATTGTGGTACTGACTGAGGGTTATCAGAAGTTTGAAGTATCAGTAGCAGGTAATAACTTGCACTATTGATTCAGTAGACAATATTTAGTAAAACTTGATTACTTGTTATGAAGACTGCTGTTAATGTAGTGTATTGTTAATACAATATTGTAGGAATTTGAGATGGTACACTTTTTGCCATAGTGAAATATTTTTATTTCGTTAATCTTTAGCCTTATTGAGCAGTGTTAAGCAAGATGGAAAGTATCAACCCTTGAGACATTAGCCACTGTCCTAATGCACTGACTACAGTAGTTTCATTTTGCACACACATGGGGACAAGTGGTGAAAGAAGCTGGCCTAGGCTGCATGATAAGGATAAAAGCAGAGGTATTACTTTGTACACTGTTGCATGAAAAAGTATAAATGATTGTGTCTTGAGTTTTTGTTTATCGAGTTGGACTTGTAATGAGACCTTTTCACTATCCTGTCCTGTGAGCATTTGCTAAATTCCAATCAGGGCCAGCTCTTCATTCCCACCCACCCCCTTTTTTTATACGTGATTTTCTGGGCCTTCCCATTTGTCTGCATCTTGCCACTTCTTTGTCTAATACGTTTTGTGGCTTAAATGTCCAAACCATCTTGGTATTTTCCATCCTTTTATGATGTGGATTGAGGGAAGTAGGGCAGGGCTTTACAAAAGTACAAGAAAGACAACCTTTCTTCAAAATGTTGGAATTAAGGAAAAACAGAAACATGCGATAATTCAGCAGCTTAATGGCGTGAGAAAAAGTTCTGCACCACCAAGCAGCAATTGTGAAGTTTCTGATCACAACACAGTGTTGGAGGAAGTGGTTATTCAAAAGGGAAGGATTCTTTCAGCTCATAGTAACAAGTGGTCAAAATGAAGTCTAGAAGGGGGATTTCTGCATAGAGAAGACACTGTCAACGACATATGATGAATTTCTCAGTGCAGTTCTGTCAAGATTGAAAATGAGAACATGCTATAATGTTGGTTGATTAGAGTTATATAAAGCTGCAGCAACTTTGATGAAAGACAGACTTGTGAATCTAGAATAGATCCGTAATGTTTGTGTAAGATTAAACAGTTAAGGACACATGGAGCAGTGGTTAACATGCAATATTTTGACGATAGAAATGGTATCAAACAAAGAATCCGAAGAGAGCAAAAACGAAGGTAAAAATTGACACAGGCATTGAACTTTACTAAATGATCATTGTTCAGACATACAGTACTCAAGCTGAGAATTCATAGATCAGGAGAATAATTCCAAGAGAGGTGTCACTTTGAGTCATTCAGTAATGTACGTAGATTGAAAGATGAGATTGCAGATTCTAGAGGCATATCACTTGAAATCGGGAAGGGAAGTTTCGTTTTGATAATTTCGTGATGCTGGAAAATAACGCAACAGGACTAAGTCTTAGAATTAAAAATCTAGCAAAGATAATTCAAAAGTGTAAGAACTGATCATGATTATTCCCTAAACCCAAGACCAGGAATGTTACCAAGATCTGATGCCTAGCTGGTTTTCATGGAAGCAAACGTTGTGTACCAATTCCAGGAGACGATACAGTACCTGTAGTACTATATGGAGGGCAATAACTAGATTTGGACCACTGAAATTTGAGAGCAGAGTTGGTTAGAGAACTATTTTGGAATACAGCTGACTTTTTTTTGCAAGGAAAGCAAGCCCAAGATGCATTAATACTTATTGAATTTGAGGATGAAATAAAAAATTCCCAGAAATTAGTTTTGAAACGAATACAGTACTGTACAGAATTCATGGCATTTATTACAGCCTTATCTCTTAAATCACATAAGAACAAACTAAAACTCAAGGCAGACTAGAGGTACATTCATTATTATAAGGCACATTAGAGGTACATTGTTTATCACATTAGAGGTACATTCATTCTTACAAGGCACATTAGAGGCATTCGTTATGGCACTGAAAGAGTTCCACCTGTCTTGTCAAATCACAAAATGTTGGCTTGGCAGGAGGCAGAATATGATATACAATGTCTGTACAGATGTACATAAGCGTTCCTGGTGCCATAATTTTAAGTATTAAATTTAAAATCTGCAATGAGAATTATTACAAGTCATTCCAGATATATCAGAATATGAATGGATAATCTATAGCATAAGGTGCTGTAAGTCATGCAAATAATAACAATTATAAAAAACTTATGTATTTAATCATTTAATGCTGTTAATCACTTTAGATATCAAAAGTTTATTATTGATATATATGTACTTGTTAATCATGTATGTTGAATAACGATTAGCAGCTTGTTAAAAAAACTCTCTTGTATGTCATAAAAGTGTCAAATCAGAGCCATCATTAGGAAAATGGGAGTTAAAATAAGGAAATCAGCACAAATTTAACTTAGGCACTGACTGCTGAATATAGATGCAATTATTTTATTGCCTTTTAAGTCTATTGGTAAGTAAAATTTTTGTAGTTGACATTTGTAATTTGGAACCTCTGCCCAGATTAGCCAAATTTTTGGGTCATTTTCATTCAAACCAGGGTTTGCTGCTACACTCAACCCTTATTTTTTTATTCTATAATTTTTTTAGTATCCGATTCATCTGTATAGAAATCTTGCTAGGTTTGAATATGATGTAAAAGGGTTTACTTTGTTATTATCACCTGTCATTAATAATATAAGTAGGTGTCAGTTTTCATGAACTGACTAAGGAAGGGATAAAATGTAACTTTTCACAGGTACGAAATGCATTCTTTAATCATATAATACTGCTGTTGCACAGCAACTGTGGGATGTATTTAAATGTTTCCCCTTGAAACTTAATTTCTCTGTATGTCTAGTACAGGCAGTCCCAGCTCAACGGTGGCATCGGTTAATGGCATTTCGGTTTTACAGCACTTGGCTAACGATTTTGTTAACCAAATTTTCAGCACCACTAAGTGGTTATCCGGACCGGTAAGCATTTTATTGGCATCAGTAGGCAGTTGATAGGTGTCGGGAAGCGATTTTTGGTACCAGTAAGCGGTTTATTGGTACAGTGTCATAGTTGCTACTTATTGCCACAATTATTGTGATGTTCCAGTTAACAAGAAGTTTCAGTTATCGGCGCTCGGCCAGGAATGGAACTCCGTCGTTAACCGGGAACTACCTGTATACTACCACGGTTTACAGCAGGGGGGGTTCCGTTCCCAGTGGTGCGCCGTAATCCGAAAAACACCATAAACCGGAAAATTCATAATAATAATGGGAGTAAATGGCCCTTGTGGCGCCGTGAGCCAATCGCTGTAAAGTCGGGACGCCGTAACCCAGGGACTGCCTGTGCATATATATGAAAACTATACATACTGTATAATAAAGTACAATTGACTGTTTCCTATTTTTATTGTGAGGGCTGGACCTGCATGCCCCTTATATAACTTTCAGTCTGTTCTATCATGATGAAAAATGAGCACAATACAGGAACCCTTCTATTATTTGCACTACACATCCAAATTGCATAAAAAAGGGCATATCGACCAGGCTAGCCTAGGCTCTGCCACCTCAAAATCTTACTGTAACCCTGGCTAGCACATGGAAATGTACAATTGTATACAGTTCAAAGTTAAAAGAATTATTATTTCTTTTTAAAAGAAATGTATATAAAACACAAAACAACTACAAAACATGATACTTTACGAGCAAATTGTCAGTCTTGTTGAACATTGCACTGTGCTGAGAGCCCAGCCTACTGAAACTTACATTTTAACACTGTTCTTTACATTTTAAGGAGATTCTTTCAATTTTCAATGCATGTAAGCTTGCAAGAACTGTTAACTTTTAAGTTAATATTAAGTCATATGTAGTATCTTTTATAAAATTGCTCTTATGGCTGACATGATAATGTTATTCCATTACAATAAGTAAAGAAAATTATCTAAGACACAGGACACAGTTACCTTTACTCTTAATTGTTAACTCCAAACAAAGGATTCTGCACAGATGTTGTGGCCTTCTTGTACAAAGGATTCTCGCCCTGAAAAAGAAATATATGTATGATGAAATAATGGCTCTTGCTGAAAATGAATCCTAGTTAACAAATGAACTAGTGTGACAAGTTCATATTAAGTGGCATCCAGGAAATGTAACAATGATGTCAGTGGAATGACCATAGCAAGTCAAAAGTGGTCTCTAACTTCCAGACTATTTATTGGAAGGTACACAATGTTAAGGAAAGTTACAGTGCCTTATGGAAAATAGTTTGACATTATTCCCAACATGATAAAGCAAGCAATTCATGATTAGCTTTCCCAGTTTCAGTATCAAATCAGGATCAGAGCTTATATCACTAAGGCTTCAATCCTTTAAAAAAAAAAATTGGAATTTAAAATCTGTTCATAAATGAGCGGAGTTACAGGTATGTCGTTCTTGACAATCTAAACAGCTGGCAAAAATATCAACTAAATTAAAGATCCACTGATACTCACAGCACTCCATTTAGCATTCTGCTGGTCCAGAACGAATTTCTGGTACTCGCGCCTGTCGTGAATGCTAGCCGTGATCCTCCAGACAATAAGGGCAACTAGACCAATGAGGACGACAGTACAGAGAACACTAATAATGACACCTGGAATAATCAAGAGTTGTTTTGTACAATACAGAACATAAAATGGTTTTCTATAAACTCGATAGTCTGTGATTATTTTAATACGAATCTTGCATTCTTCGTCATGTTAAATTCATCAAAATTCCACATTTTAAATGGGACTTTTGAGTATCGCAACAATTGACTTCTCCGAGGCATTCTCGAGGGGAAAGCAGGATATATGCCCCCCCTCCCCCGGCACCCAACACCTTTGATAGTCCAGTTGACAAACATACCCCACATATTCACAGATGTTGAGCATTCCACATTCTCCTGAACAAGGACTTCGATTGTTCCATTATCATATCTTCGATACATGAAGAAAAACCTGCAGTCATTTTCATCATAGAATGAACAAAGTTGTTCGTCTCGGTCAGCTGAAAATATACAGTAAACAAAGTTCAACTGATTATACAATATGCCCTCAAAGAGTGACTAATCTACCATACTACTTATGTTTTAAAATTTTTATTCTATAGCTAAAGTGTGACAGCATTCCACAACGATGTATCAACTCTTCTTTCCTTGATGTGGAATGTGTATGCACGAAATATTTTTTAATTACACACAAGACTTGTAGATTTAGATTATTTCCTCATAAAATCAAATAACCAACAAAATGACTAATAGAGGTACGTACATGCAAAAATTCTGGCATCACTTGATGACAGCAAAATTTATATTTAGGTTAAACACAGACTCACATTTCCCTAGCCAAAACATGTATTGATAAGAGTAAGTGTTCAAGGGAGAGAGAAAGAGAAAACTCAGAAGAATATGGGGGTAAAGTGTTTGCCTCAAAGCCTAGCAGTTACATTGTGTACAACCAAATTATTCACTTCATTAATATGCATCTTATTTTCAAAGTTGCTACACCACTAAGGCAAACTTGTTCCTTATTCTAGAAATCTAGTGCTTAAAATACTAAATATTTATTAGTGTACCCATAACGTGAAAATGATAAGCTATATTAACAGTGATTGGACTTGAAAAAAAACTACAAATTCTATTTACAAAGCACTACAATCACCAGGTACTCAAAAAGTAATTTCAAGATGCCACACTGTTGAAATTGTATTTTGAAATATCACTTGAGTCTGGCATCTTTTTTCAACTTGTCTTCACATTAAAAATAAGAAATAAAAATACAGGAATACCTTTTAGTTCTGGTACTTTAGTAACATTGAAGAGAGTACAATTACTCTGGCAAGTCTCTGGAGAATATTCTCCAGTCTGGAAGGCTTGACACTGTACGCAAGGTTTGTAATCCACACATTTCCCTGAACAGTTCTGCAATGGCAAAAGTTGGTGAATGTCTTCACTATGCCAGAATCAATATTTCATAATCTTTCATTAATGTATAGGAATAACATTTCCTAGAAATATATAAATCTAAGAATAAAGTGAGGAAACAAGTAAGGTGAACATTATTCACTGGATTAAAGGTAAATCATTACCCTTGCATATTTAAGTTTGTTTTGAAAATAAAAAGCAAAAATTGCTTTCTCATATTTTCATTCAGTTGTGATGTGCAATGATTTATTTCATTACAACGATAGTTTAATTAAATAGCAAAATAAACTACAGTACTTATTCAGAAACATGTTAAAACAAATATTGTACTAATGTACAAATCATTATCTACATGAGCCTTGGTCTGCAAGTAAAATATAGCTACAAATGCTTAAAGAGTTCATTATGGAGATTACAAATGGAAGCACACTTTCCACTATGGAACAAAACACTGGCCAAGAATACAATCTTATGAATAGGGTCAGTTAATGGGGAATTTATGAAAGATTCAATGTACTTTACTGAATAAAGAATACTGGGTGAGGCCTAAAACATATGAGGGGCAAGATAAAAAGATCTAGCACAACAGCAAGGACGTGAATTTAATTAATGACTGACACACAAAGTAATCAAGGATCTTTTTTATGGAACAAGTGATTTACACTTCCTAAAAATATCAACTTTCACTTCACTGAAAAATAGATTATACCTCTCATTCAGGAAAACAAGTACAGTAGTACCTTAGCTTATCAAATGCTTTACGGGTCTGATCTTTTTGATGAGTAACAAAGACCCTAACAATATTATAGCCTACACTTGAATATCTTCTACTTATTTCTAAGCAAACAGCAATTCCACATAGTTCCCAATGTAAACTAACGTTTAGTGTACACTTTACAGTTCCTCACTGGGCAGGTGGGTTCTGTTCTCAGCTAGCACTGCTGGCCCTGCGTTCGAATCTCCGACCGGCCAATGAAGAATAAGAGGAATTTATTTCTGGTGATAGAAATTCATTTCTTGCTATAATGTGGTTCAGATTCCATGATAAGCTGTAGGTCCTGTTGCTAAGTAACCAGTTGGTTCTTAGCCACGTAAAATAAATCTAAACCTTTGGGCCAGCCCTAGGAGAGCTGTTAATCAGCTGAGTGGTCTGGTTAAACTAAGGTATACTTAACTTTTTGTACACTTTACATTCAATTTAAGATATTTATCAAAAAATTTATAACATCTAAAATGGCAGAATAGCAAAAGGTATTCATAATAATGGTGCTGACTAGTACTGAAGTCTATGAAGTTAAGGTGTTGCAGTAAAATAGGAGGAAATACACAAAACTCTTACCGGACAGTCGCCACAATATTTTCCACTATAGCCTGGGTTACAAATGCACTTGTTGCACTTACACTCCCCTTGGTCTGAGCAGACTTCATTTGACCCTAGAATGGAATGTAAAACTTAGGTCAAAGGTCAAGCACTAGGACCTGAGGTCATTCAGAGCTGAAAGGGAAACTCGAGAGTAAAAAGGTTTTAAAATTGTGGCAGGAGGAAAACCTCGCAGTTACACTATGAAACAATTGTTAGGAGAGGGTGGAAAGTAACATGGAAAAAAGAGAATATGAGAGGAGGTACAGTAAAATGAATGAAAGTGGTTGTAGCTATGGGCTGAAGGGATTCTGTTAAGAACTTTAGTAATGCCTACAGTGCTTCATCTGACCCTGAAAAATTTGTATTTTCTAATCATGTGGAACTTGTTAAAAGCAAAAATTATTAATACCTAAGTCTCATTACTTTCAACATATAATTGTTACCAACTGCTAGAGAAAGAGAAACACACATGGCTGTAATATTGTAGTATCCTTACTTTTTTGTTTTTCTGAAGCTAGATCTTGAGTCATTTCGTATTTTTCCTAAATTTTATATTATGAAACACTCCAGTACTCTAATGCTTTTTCACTTCCTTCACTGGTGTTGATATCTAAAAGTGCTGCTTGTATGGGTGATTGAAAAAAGAACATAGTTATAAATAGTAATTTGCTTTTTGCTTCCTTTTGTAGTTTTTATTTTTCTTGTAAATTTGAGCCTTTATCTAAATCAAGCCTGAATGAAAAATTATAAAAGAAAAAAAGAAGAGACTAACCTAGGAAAAATGTAGACATTCTTCATAAAAAAATAAATATAGCAAGCATTTAGAAAGAAAGGTGTCTTTCAAAGCTTGGAAGCAGAAGCAAAGAAATATTTTCTGAACTAAACAATCGGAAGATTACCGATCTTTCATAGAATAAGTTTACAAAACTTCAACTCGATGAAGAGCAGAGAGAAGGCAATGAGGACACTGTACAGAAGAGGTAATCGAGAGAAGTGGCCACGATGTGTTAATTGATGGGATAAATTGTCTTTATTTCAACTGTATCAAGAAAATAACCAAAGGCGTGATCTGCACATAATAACAAAATTCCACGGGGACCAGAAATGTCTACAATGAAGTTTGAGTGGTTGGGATAAAGTTAAGGAGTCGAGAAGGATCAAGTTTTTAGAAAGATTTAGCAATTTATGTGAAATCCCACAGACAAGCATAAAAGTATTCTGAATGGACTGTTTACCAACAAGAGTGAGGTAACCTGATGATTAGAAAATGGTGAATATGTGACATCAAGGTTCTTGAAGCTTTTTTATAGTTTTAGGTCTTTAGTCTTGTCTCCTGGATCCTGAATCATTTGGGTACTTTCTGTCTTGATAATTTATTTGAAAGCACCTACTGTAAGCAATTCCAGTCATGATAATTTATATATGATGTTATGTCATGGCATTGTAAGACGTACATGGTTTTACATTCATTAAAATTTTAACACTAAAATTTTATACATCATATTACTGTATATTCAAACTGCCTCCTGCGTATTGTTGACTATGACAGTTAAGAAATACGTGTGCCTTGCAAATACTAAAAACATTGAAAATTAAAGCCAGAAAATTGTATGAAAAAGATCTGCAAAGTTGATCGCAAGACGAATTACTCATGTTTCTATCATTTCAGACACTAAGAAATACTGTAATAAGAGATGGAAATAATGCTTCTTGTGAAGTTCCTTACATCTACAAACCATCATCCATCTGGGAGGTATGACTTCTGTAAAATATATCTAGACTGCTGAGACTGAATTATAAAAGATCACATGAACACTGCAATAGAGTAACCTCCATGTTTTGATGATTTCATAAGTTTTGTATGCTAATCCCACGTACTTCCTCTCAACAATTTTTAAAATATTTAATTTTCTTGTCTGGATTTAAATTACTGTAATATTTTTAAAACGAAAACTATACCCCTAGGATCATCAAGCAGATATACAAACCTGGTTCTATGCAACCATCCTCACTGTCTTCACAGCCACAGTTATATCCTGTCCATCCTTCAGAGCAATTGCATTTGTTGCAAACACATTCTCCGTGACCTGAACACAACTTTCCTGATGTTGCGGGGCACTGGTAATTAGTGCACTCACAATACGTCCCACTGATTTTCTGGAAAATAAAAATAAAAGGTATACATATGAAAGCCTGCCAAATTTCTATCTTGAGAATTTTACAGTTCTAGTACATTATGAACATCAAAACTATAAGATTCTTCAGACTGGGATATGGCTGAAATTAAATGACCTGATTACTTCCATCGTCTATATATGTGGAATTAAAAAACGACCAAGCAACAAGTGAGAATAAGAATTGGTGAGATGTAAATTTGAATGTATACATCGATGGTCAGGCTGGATGGTGACGTACGAAGGCAAGACGTTGGTCAATCAACAGAGAGGATGAGGAACTCCTGTTGTCACCGTGATCCTCTGGGGGTGTCAAGTGGTTTCTGAAGATATTTTAGATGGTATGATAGATAATTCTTCACACTGTACATTGATTGAGGGTTTACCTTTCTAGATAGAAGGGGCCTCTAGGTTACAGAGGGTCCATTGCTCCTGCTTATAATCCAAGGTTTCCGTGCATGCTACTGGTAGCTTTCTATGAAGACAAAGGCTATGTCTATGGTGGTAGTACCTCTGAGCTTCAGATACCCAACCTGATCTAAAACATACCAGAGTGATTCTTGCAACATATACACTGGGATGACCTGGACTCAACTAATGAGGAGGTTAGCCTGTCATCTTCAAGATGTTGTCATTGACAGGTACTGCTGCAATCAACTTGGCTTCCATCTTTCTTGAGAACCACTAGTAGCAGACACAGATATATTGGACTACAAGAGAGCCATGGATGTCTCTGCAACCCAGAGGCTCTTAATATCAAGGGAGGAAATGATTAATCTATGTATGAGGAATTAGTTATTTTACCAGCTTTAAAACATCTTCATAACACATCAGACACCCCAGAGGATCACTGCAGTGACAGCGAACCCTCACCCTCCCTACAAGTTGATCAGTGCCTCACTTCTTTGTGTCATCAACAAGCCTTACCATCAATTTATCCATTAAGCTTTACATATCCACTATTCAGAAAACTACACACTGAAACCATACAACAACATACTGTCTAAGGTTTTCAGTCATTATTTACTAAGTGGTAACTGTTTCCTGTTCTTTCGTAGGTGGCAGTAGTGTACATTATCAGCCAATTTTGACTTGTCAAGACCCTTAATAACAATTTTTAGAATAAATAAAATGCAAACATTTAAAACTAACATCTCATATGTAAGGTAATGAAGATACAGGGAAGCTGATCTGTCAACAGTATCAACTACATCACATAATACATATGTATTACAGTTGTCTGGGAGTTTTGTCAGGGCAGACCATGTTTGCATATGACACCGGGGTTAGGCTTGGATTCCGAGGTAGGCTAGGCTATGCCAGCCTGTTCTCTAGCCCCAGACCCACAGTTTACATGTATTGTACTGCATTCCCTTGGACCTATCTTTATGGTTAATTGAGAAGTTACTGCATTAAGAAAAAGTGGTAAATTTTGAGCTATTTTATAAAAATTTTGATTTAGTACGAAATCATAGTCTCAAAAACATTTTTAAATGCCCCCCAAGCACTGAAATTTTCCCTCACCCAAATAGCATAGATTTTGCTTTCCAGAGTGAGAACTGAATCAGACCATTTACAAGGGAAAGCTCAGAGTGAACAATATAAAGTACAATCACAAAAGAATCATGAACATTACCTTTTCTGGAGAATCCCCCTTGTCACACTGACATACTCCACAGACACAGGTACCTCTGTTGCTGCAAATCAGTGATGTATCAGGCCCGATGCAAGTCTCTTCAGAAGTGCCATTTCTTCCATCAGCGAAGTCTTCGCACAAACAATCGACGCCCTTGTACCCTTGGTCACAGTCGCAAATTCCGCACTTGTACGTGCCATGGTAAGAACACTGTTGTGCTTTTTCAATGTAACCCTGGAAGTAATGTTTAAATGTGCAGTGCGCTTTTAATGTTTTTAAAAAAAATGCCACTCACCATATGCCTTACTTAGAATTCATGTATGACAATTAAGTGAAAGATAAAAGTTGGCGTCGAAGTACAAAATTTTCCCCTCTATAGCCTGATTACATTGAAATTACATTTTATATAATTAATTTTCAATACTTTACTTTCTATACTCAAAGCATTGAAAGCACTGATCCTCTACAGTCATAATATTTTTCCAAATAAATGATCAATAAATACACTATGGCCTTAATGGCATGGTTTTACGGAATCATCCTTACCTTGTCGCCAGCCTCACTACACTTACATCTGCAGGCCATTGTCAAGTCAACGTCAACAGTTTCTTGTCGTCCACCCAAGTGAATCTTGATCGTCTGCTGGAAATCTTCCTCTTTTTCTGGGCACTCTTCAAGCTAGAATGAATTCAAAGTTTCTTTTGAATCGAATAACATAAAAGATCGAGATTACAACAGAGCGCTTCAAACTAATGAAAGCATTCCCACAAACTAGGGATACAGTAAGTGGATTGAAACAATCTACGTTATCTTCCTGAGAATTCAAAGAAATGAAATCCTTGAAGTAAATGTTTGTCAACATCAAAATCCAAAGCACAGAAGCAAGGATATAATGACATATAATCCCTTTTAAATGCTGGTTTGTTTTTAGTCCAAGGAAATTTAAAAATTAAAACTAAATGACAACAAAAATTAATTTAAACAATACTTAAGTTCATAGTCTGATGATAACAAACAAAAAAACTGCTGCTGTCATCATAAGCCTACCAGAGATAGTTACTAAACTACAAATAAAATATAAATCAAAGAAACTATTCAAAGATATGATAATATAAAAGTAAAACAGCTCATGAGATACATGGTTAGATTTTTCTTTCTTTGTGCTATAAGACAAATACAATGCATAGTACTTTCAAAAACACTCGAGAAGGATCTTCATTTTTAACCGACAAAAATTAAACTATGTGGCTCAGTGCTTATTCTTACCTTAAATTCCAAGATGAACTCTACCTCATTCCCAGGGACAAGACCAGTGCAACTTGACCTCTGCATCATGACCTCACTATTACATTTGGAAAAATATTTTATTTTCACAGGACCTTTCACATTTGCCTCCAGTTTAACAGTGCTTATGATATCCTGCAGGAAAGTACAGCCAAAATGACATTTTCATTAAAATTTCAAAATACAGTACTTTAAACTGTATTTGGAATAGTTGTGTATGGTTAAAGAAACACTGTCCTCAAACCTAGACCCACTGCTGCAGCTAGTAAGGTAAAATGACTGTTTACAAGTTCAGAGCCCTATCAACTTCCTTAGCCTTCAAAAGGAATATTGAAATTTCACCCATTTTTAATGCAGTATACTTGGAGATACTATGCAACCAAGTTCAAACTTCTTACTTTATTCTCAGGGTGTACAACTACTTATTAATCCATGAAATTACTTTTGGACATGCCAGTTCCAAGTCTTCCACTGGATCTACTAAATCCTCACAGATGATGGGACACTACTTATCAGTTTCCCACCTAAATTATTACAGTATTGCAAGTCTGGCTTTTATGTAATTGATAAGTTCATAGTGATGCAAATCAAAATTCTATAAACAAATATACATTCATAAAAACCCATTTATCATACACTTAGTGGCCCCCTCCCATCCCTGCTAGGTCACATCTATTCTATGCAAAACAACAAAGATGATAGTTACAGTTACTACCTACAGATGGGTTGAAGGTGTACAAAATGAACAGTCGTTCTGAGTTTTCTTAAAGACATTAGAATACACGGGTCTTTGAATATCCAGACCTTGAATGAGGGCTCTATATGACTGATGGGTTTGTATGAAAAAATCTTTTTAATGTTTAAAAATTCTGAGTTTCAGATTTAGGTGTACAAAGAAGTATTGCTGACACTAATATTAAAACAGAAATAAATTAGACAATTACATAAACCTAAAATGTTGACGGTCAAGTTGTTGAAAATAAGAAATTATATAAAACTTCAGTTAATATACATAAAATAATATACAGTAAGGTCTTTTGATTATAAGGTACAGTATATATCTTGTGTACAGCACATATGTGCTTCCTTTCAATTACAGCTGCAGTTATACATATGTATGCTGATGCAGATCTGAAATATACCAAGTTCAACTCTTCCTACCATTTCGTTATCAATATACATGATTATTAAACTAAAATACTAATATATAAGTATATAAATATTATTCCACAGCATACAAGCAACATTCAGCGACTACAAAACAAAACAAAACAAAACCACGATTTACCAACCTCAACTTTTCCCGTAACAAGACGCACTATATTAGAAGAATCCTGTTCTAAAATGCCAGAAGAGGCCCCAGAAATGTGCTCCGCTAGTTTGACATAGAGAGGTTCCTGATCCTGAGTTATGGCAAAAATTAAACTAATGCCATTTTGATTTGCCACGTCATTTATCTGTAATAAAATGTTATTATGTTTATGAATGTTGAATGCAGGTTTGTCCATAAACTGTTTCTTATTTTAGCAACTAATATTAATGTGACAGAGACCAAGAAGTCCCCAACCTTTTTCAAGATGAACATCAAAACATTTTCTGGGTATTCATGAAAGCAACACCGTAACACTCGGAATTATAATGCAGTCCAGTTTGTAAGACTTGTTTTAAAAGCTATAAATGCTTTTGATAAGTTTAATGTACAGGTTATGAGCAACTAATTCCAATGAGCATTAACAAATCCCACCTTTCCAACAGACATAAAGTTCTGCAATTGTATAACTTTAATCATTTTTAATGGCTAATTCTATTTTGCTTAATTCTGCTCTGAAAACAGAAGGATTTTAGACAAGGAAAATTGGTATGTTTAGTTGAGTAATATGGCTACAAAACTCATGCCTGACAAAGATTTAGATCCTTCAGTATATAATGCATACTGCAAACCTTTATGTCTTAGATGACCTGGGGTATATGTATAGTTTTCAGTAAAAATTTCAAGCTTGTACAGGTTCATATCTTATGCACAGAAAGGTAGTCAATGATTGTTTATAAATATATCTCCATGGTAAACAATTTTTTTGTTGGCGAATCACTTGTTTGTATTGTAACTTCACTGTGCACCATTACTAAGTCATGACCAAGATTTAAGAGGTGGTTCACCTATTTCAACTTGGAGGGAAGAGTCTGGGGAAGATTTACAAGCTCCAGTGCATATTCTGAGTCCCTTACATTATGAGTTTGACCTAGACTTCTAGATCTGCATCTGAGGCTGAACTGTTTAGCTGACATCCATCGTCTATACTAGGCATAACAGCTGCTTTGTACAGTGATGTCATAATTGGTCTGTCAGCTTCCCAATTTGTGTGAGACAATTTCTTCACCAAATTTAATGCATTTTTGCATCTGGCTTTATTAATTTCAGAATACATTAACATGTGCAGGCACCCAACAAAAATTAATTATAATTCTCCTCTCATGCTGACCAAAATGTATAACATGGCCAAGAAAGCTAAGGTTATTCCAACTGCCTTTTTACTGAACTGTATACCATGAAATCACCTAAAAAATAATCCCTATGCTTTAGAGGCTAAACATCCAAAATCCTGGTGATTCAGCATATGTGAAAACTACCCAGGAAAATTAAAAGATTTTAAATCTTCTGTATCTTATACAAGATATGCAGTTTACACACTTAGTCACCTGTAATTAAAGAAATAACAGTTAAAGACTATACTAAGAGCATTGGAGCACTAAAATGTGTCTGATTGTGTATTTATAATCTGCTTTTTCAGCTGATAAAAGATGAAGCAGTTTACAGCTCGCTCAGTCCAACTAGGACTCACAAAACACTGGTGCTCATGTGCACAATTCTGAGCACTGCAAAAGATCACTGCCAGACAACAAGAGAGTATAGTGATGACCATAAAAAACATGTTGAGAATCACTGTTATAAACATGGATACACGAGGGACTTCTAAAGCTTTCAAGAAATAGCTCCCAATCCATCATTTTACAAAGCCTCTACATTTATACCTTTTGAATACATCAAGCCAAATGTTCTTCCTTATGTACATAAATGTTCCTCTCGTACTACAGGTAAAAAAATAAGGAAAGTTAAATAATTTTCTCTATCATATAAGCAAGGTGGAAAATGAAACCATTATTGTTTCAATAAGAACTGACAGTTATAAAATAATTCTGTGGAAATTTGCAAAATAACAACCTACCTGTGCAACAGAAGGATAATCCAAATCCCTTGAACGAGTGTAGGTGCCATTACTATCAAGGTGGCAGGTCATGTCATTAGGTGTTAAAATTCCAGCAAGCTTGAGAAAAAATGAAGACACGAAGTTAACAAAAAATCTACAGTAGTTTACTGAAGATACATCAATGTAGTTAAGTCAATACTAAACAACAGACATACTACAAGAAATTAGGAAACTTATGAACTAGAAACCTGAAATGGAGGAAGTTTTGGATTTATTAGAATTTTTAATAATGAATAATCATAAGACAACACAGATGACCTCATTATTCAAACATCCTGGGTACTTTGTTAAATTTTTAACACATATATGTGTAACACATACTGTACTATTTAATAATGATCTCATTATTCAAACATCTTAGTTACTTTGTTATATTTTCAATACAAGTAGAACACTAATACTACGTGTCATTCAAATTTGAATACACAGACACCAAATTTTCTAAAATGATGAATATAAAGTCCGTACATTCCTTACTTTTCAGACCATTGTTCAGTATGTATGGGTAGGGACCATGTCTCAGGGATAGACCTAAAAATGACTGCGATGCAGTAACTTAGGACTGGACGATAACGAACGCCACGCACTCACCCTTCCATCTCCTGCATAATGGAAACCAGCATCAGTAGAGAGAACAATGACACGTGCCGACTGTTCCCTCCAGTCGATCTCTTTCTGGCAGACCATCGCTTGCATCAGGGCGTCAAAGCCGCCTTCGGGGAAGTCTTTGTTTGTAGCTATAGGCGCCTCCTTCACTTTGCCCTATGTTAGGCAGGGGAAAAAGCTAGCTTATCAGGTGCATCATAAGGTATGTTTTGCAAAATTTATCCCAGTTACGAATAAATTAACTGTAGAGCCAGTTTAGTGGGGTGTTATAGATCGCTAATGGTACAAATATCAAACTCCTCTGTTAGATCAAAATTCTTGTTACCATTTTGGATATTAAACATTATCTACATACAAAGGCAAATATGCATTAAAATTTACTGAAGAATTGCACATTTTCTTTCAGAAAATATATATTTAGACATTAATTGAAATCTGTTACTTACACAACAACGAAAGCAGTCTATCGAAAATTTACAACAAAAACCTCATACCAGATAATGGTTATTAAACTAGGATGACCTAGAAATTGACTAGACGCAATATTCATATCTCACTCTTCTGCCAATAGGTCTATCACTTCTACTGCTAAGTACCTCTACATGAATTGTAGCCCTACAGTTTTTCAGACTTATTTCCTTTCCTTTTGCTCACCATTTGATCACGTTACTATCATTTCCCTCTGATTTCCTAATTTTATGTCATCATCTTTTAAATTTCACTTTTGGAAGAAAGTTAACAATGCTCTTTAACAACATAGTGATTTTTAGTGTACCCAGCATCAGGAATAAGACTAATAAAATAAAACTCACTCACTTCAAATTCTGCAATGTTATGAGTCAGAGGTAAGGAATTTATGAACCCATACGGAGGGCTGCAGATATCACAGCTTGGTTGTTTCCTGAAAAGAAAATATTAAAGAAATGAAAATTCTGAGAATGCCGAATCTAAAAGATTTTGCTCTAAAATAAGTAAACATGCCCAGTGAATCACTGACTCCTGTTCAGATATTTCTTCCCCAAAACCTGAGTCTTGATATGAAGGAGTTCTTGTTCCCCACTGTAAAAATCTTGTAACAAGTATTTTATTTTATTTTTTTATCAAACAGTCTGTGCTGATATTATATTTGTTGTACAGTACTTAGTTAGTCTAGGTGTGCTATCCAAAATCAAACGGCAGACAGCAATGCATCACTGACTCATACCAATGGCCTTATTCATCAGACTTGGGATCCCCACAACTTCAGCTCCTAGGAACTAAATACACACAGACTGAAGCAATGTAAATTGCCTAGGATGACACTATAGAACTACTAACCCAAGCTAGTCTATTCATGCTAGATGCCATATCAAGTCCACATCAAAAATTCATGGTTCCTGTCAATGGTTGTGGTTCTAAGCTGATCCTGTTTTTGCTAGTTTGATTAAATCAATTCTAACTTTCTGTGCTCAATTAATTGCATTACATATTATTATGTTAAAAGTCTAATGGGACCAGCAAGGTATCAGGTATAGGTATAAAATTAAAACGGGGTCTTTTGAAATTTGTCACATCACCTTGGGGAGATCAATAAAAGTGTGAAAACAAAATACCAACACATTACATAAAAGTAGTCTGTCTAAGAGTTAGGGAATGTTATTTTAGATTTTGTTCTGAATGCAGCAGACTGCAATCTGTATCAGAGAAGTGCTATACTGTAGTGTAATTTCATAAAGTTTAATTGCACTTTGTGTTTTTGGATCAAAAAAAGAAAGCTATTGCATATTTGCCAGTGTTACAGAACCTTTGATACAAATTCCAGGCGTCCTTCTCCGATTCATTCATTCATCTTTTCGTACAGTGCGGATACATTTCTGATAAAGGTATCCTTACCCAAAAGGTACTGTAGACACGTAGGGCAAGACCATCTTATCGACAAACACACCAAAACCTAAACGGAAATTGGTTGTAACATTCTTGATGCCCTCGGCAAGATCATTTCCCAATCCGGAGAGCATAGTCTTGTCATCGCTCATTGACTTGGATCCATCCATCAAGTAATAGAGGTCGACAGGATAGTTCTGGACGTGTCTGTATTTTATTGTTAAGTTGTAAGGCTCCCCTGTTGGGAAAAGAGAAGTAAAATTGTTTTTTTTTTAGAACGAGAAAATTACGACCACATGTAGCATAGCTTAATTCATCACAATTCTATCATGCCATCAACTCAACCACATGACTTCATAACATTGTAAGTCTTGCTATATTATTGCCATTCTTCTCATTATTATTATTATTATTATTATTATTATTATTGTTGTTGTCGTAAGATTTAACTATACTAATGAGCTAAAAAATCTTCAGGTTATGTTGTCAGAGCTGGTCCATAAGGTTTGTTCATGTTATTGAAAAAAAACTACTGCTGTTATAGACTGGTGCAACCCATCAAGGAAATATTTTCACCAGCCCCAAAAGAAACTGAACGAGATCCAATAACAGAGCAGGAAGCTTTTCTTGGATAATTTAGTGCAGAGTGAAAGCTAACTCAAGGAAGGAGTTATACTAAGGAACTTCTTTATGAAGTAAGAGAAGAAAAATGATCAGTAGGAGATGAGGAAATCATATTCATAAAGCAACAGTTAAGAGTGTTGACACTGAAATTCAAAAAATCAATGGAGTTTCACTCACACTCTTAACAGTCATGCATCAGTAAGTAATGGCAAAAGGAATTCACTGCTTGTAGACAAGTTATCATTACTGTTAGCTGAGCAAGAGGGAATTTTAAAACTACAGTCACTGAAATTCTTATTTATCAAAACAAATTTGACAGTATACAAGCACAGAACTATTTACAACATTTATAGTGAAAAAATACAATGTGGCTGAAATGAGAGATTTGGGCACTTCAGATTTGAAGACTAAAAACTGAAGAGTTCTGTGGAAAATTTCAAGAAGTCTAAAGAGGCAGAAGAAAGAACTCTCTAAAATTGTTTGAGAAAATACTCTTGCCATTAACACTTTACAAGAACCACTGACTCAATGACCAGTCTTTTGACAAACTACTGTCACAATATCATTCGTCAGTCATGACAAAAATACCAGATTCAGAAGTAAAATATAAAATTACATCGAATGATCTTCAGTCACCAAGCTCACAGCACCAAAACACTGGTTATGTCAGAGCCACCATTCTGGCTAAATGGTAGGAATGAATGAAAGACTCATAAAATTTTGGCTACAAAGACAAACGCTGCAGCACTTTCAGCCTTCAGCTCTCCAGACAGTGATACAAAGGATCCAGAAATTGAGATGAAGTACCAGGATCTAAAGTTGAAACTGGAAGGCAACCTCACATTTGCACAAAGAAATACTGGAAGAGACTGGACAACAAGCTGGAAGAGAGGATGCGACTATAGACCAAAAAGATGCTTCAAATATCCTTTTGAGACCTAAAGAGTATCACATAAGATGCAGTATGAGCAATAATCCATCTAAGGGGAGCAAAGTGAGAGATGTAATGTGAGACTATTATACCATGGTGCCTTACCTCAGGAACAAAGGCAGTACAGAACACCAGAATCTCCTGTTTAATGCCAGGTGGTGGCAAATAGCCTGCTGTAATATCAACACTGCTGGGGAGCAATGTTTTACTTATAATTATACAGTGTGCCATAGCTACTGATGCTGTGAGTTTTCTGCACAGGGTTCATCAAAATTCAACGGTAAAAAGTACTTTACAGATAAGTCAGGGAACACAGTTTTTTTTTGGGAGGCATAACTGGCTCCAAAAATCATACCAGGTCTGAGTTGCAGCTTTAATATCTGTGGTTTCATTTGAATTATGTGCGCTGTGTCATCGGAGAAATCTTCGTCTTCCACAGCATCATAAAAATTCTCGTACTCTATTACGTTTTCTTGTCCGCAGCTCTCCTTCCATTCCCTGGCTTCAGAATGTAAATTGCTGATGCATCTATTCGTACCATCAGTAATGTTCTGCAAGAAAAAATTACGTTAGTTAAATAAAAGCTACACAAATTTAAAGGCACTCACACTGCAAGTACGCATTAAAGCATTTTCTCAAGGAATTATAATTATTCTTTGTGCCTCAGACTATTTGGTTACGGAGTTGAATACAAGTACCTTTTATTATCTTACGGGTTCTCTGTGTAATTTTTTTAAACTGTCCATACTGCAACATGTTGTGTTGGCTTTTAATTTAGTTTTGGTGAAGATAACTCTCATACCCTCTTCAGTTTTGACAATACTTACAGCTTTCATGCACCACATACAAGAAGGTGCTTGGATGCAGCTGTCACAATCTGTGTATTTGCAATTAGGGATGCTGGTAGCAGAAGTCAAAACTACTATCAGAATTAACCTCACAGCAATGCAGTGCAGTCTCATGGTGTCTGCCAAAAAAAAAAAAAAATACAATAATTAATAAACAGGAAAGAACAGCAACATGAGAGGTGTTTAAGAAAATTATAAAACATTCATAACTGCAAAAAGGGAAATTCTAACTACTGTAAAAGGTGATTTAAAGTGTGATTTGCCACGAGCGTGTAAACAGATTTCAAGGAGAAATATTCCCCACCTCTGTTCCTTAACTGAGTACTGTCTCTAGAGAAGCATTATCTTGCCAATTGTGCAGGACGATCAGCTTGGAAGGTAGCATATTATCACAAAATTCCAAAAAGTATATTTTGTCTATTCCCCTTTCTTAAGAAACTGACATCTACTGACTACTAACCTGTATCTGGCCAACCAGCAGGACTACGGATGTTGGCTGCTGTATGAAAAAAATAGAAAGAAAAGATCACTCTGTCTCTATGACCTGCCCCTGCTGGCTGAACTAATCTGCCAAAACATTTTGATGGCCTGGAGTACTGAACCACCCACTTGTGCAACTACCTTGCTAACCTGTCAAGGGCGAGGAACTGTCCCCACATGCTTGCTGACATATGCACATATGATACTGCATTAGTATTGTCGCTTGCCACCATGATCTTGGAACACTTGCAGACCTAGAAGTGCTCCACCTGTTTTGAAAAGGAGCCCCCTGTCATCTAACCACCAAGCACCAGAGGGGCTTTGCTAGGGTTAAGTACTATGAATCGAGTTACGTTAGGTTAGGTTCACTCAGGATGTGTCCCTGGCCTCCACAGCAACCACATTCATCACCCACAAACAGCAGTTTCCTACTGTGGTCCCTCATTATTGCTAGAAATGGGTGGTGAGTGATGGGTTTGCCATGCATTTATTATTAAATGCAAAATAAAATACTATAATTTACAATAATCACTCAGTATTAGGTATACATAGTACAAATAATTTTACAGTAAGGTTCAACAGTGGATTTGGTCATTACGTTAGGCTACATCAATACAGCACCTGTGTCCACAATATGTATACTGTCAAAAATGTTAATAGGCTCTATGAAGCAGTCAAAAGTGACTCAAGATGCCTAGTCCCAATCCACGGATGTTAGGTACCATGACTGCAAGCATCCAGATGTAAGGACCATGGTATACCTTCAATTTGTATACCAGTGAGAGGATGTCCCCTGGTAGACTACTCCATGTCTGAATTAAAAATAATTTCCCAAAGACTAATGTTATAAAAAAAAAATGGTAACACTTGACTCTACACCATTATCGTGTATTGGAATTGAAGATGTAATTTGAACATTTATTGTTAGTTTTATTTGCAAATGACCATACCAACCACACAAATGCCTGCACTAGGGTAAGGCCTTGGTACCTAAAGGTAGGTTAGCTTAGGTATGATTGGTAGGTCATTTGCTAAAAAACATTCCAAACATTAAAATATGGGAAAATTATATTTTCAAGTCCAAAATGCAACATTTGCTTAAGGTAAATACAAATAAATAAATAGGGGAATATGGGTAAACACAGCAATTTTATTACATAGGCCTACGCCTACAAATAACATAACTTGGGTGCTTCAGGCTTAACCTTAATTATATCAAACACACATTTTCCCATTTAACTCAAGTTATATTGATATGAATAAAAAAATACAATTTCAAAATATATACTTATTTTCAATAGAGATTAACGGTCAAAAGGATCCAGGAAACAACTGCTAATAGGCCTAATGGGTGTAACTTATAAATCAATATTTACCAATGCTAACGAAGACATGCACTTTTTGGAACTGAGAGTTTAAAAGCAGACTGACATTGCTACGTGAATATAGGGATTCCATCTGGCAAAGGCCCGAACAAGAAATATTTAATTATTGGTGACATAACCTGAAACACAGTTTGAAACTCACAAGGACATTGAAGGCGTAAATTGTAATCATGTTCCATAGATAGCATTGACCCTGAATAGAAAACCCTGGGTCTAGTTGGAGTTGTGCCACATTGCCCTTTCAAATTTCACTCTCTAAAGCCCTTCTAAAATTCTACTAGAACAGTTCTTGGTCTGTTTGGAGTAAGTGCTGAATGTATGTATCATGTAGCATCTAACAAGTGCTTGTGACTGCAGGTAGTCATTATACAAGATGATATAAATGTGTTGTTCATGAAACTTTCAGTGACAGCCTCTTACTGTGGTTGTGTATGAAATGTATGAAAGTTTATGACTATATGCTTTTCAAAGATGAACACCTTTAGTGATTTATGCAATATAAATGAAAGCATTTCCAGTTTTTTAGGGAGTAGTCATAGCTCCACTTGTGATTTAAAATGTGGTAATCATGGATCTCTCAGTGACAGGCCTGTTAAGCACTTGTGTATGAAATGTATTAAAGTTTTATGAGTGTATCAGTGTTTAACATGTCCAGTGGGTTATAAGACATAAGTGAAACTTTTTATTGGGGGTAGCAGGTTACTGTAAGGAAGAGGGGTCTAACATACTTCGTTGTCTGGAGTCAGGTACTAAATACATTGCGTATATTTTATAACAATTTTGTTTGACAAATACATAATTCTATGGTCATAATATATATATATATATATATATATATATCATATACCTTAATTGATAAGTACCATAACTAGACATTTCCATTCGTTCATTGACCTGAATAATATATTCATAGGCGACATCCTTCATTGGTCAAAAAATCAGTTTGAATGCTTCAACAAATTATTTACCTGCATATATATGAATGATTATGAAATGAAACACACTTATAATAAAAAATAAGAGGCCATTACAAATTATTTGATAGCTAAATATTTTCGTTTTATTTGAATGGGTGTGGTAATATGCCATAATACTGGAAAATGTGAAAAAATAAATAATTCCCTCTGAACAAGGCTACATCTTAGAGAGCTGGTCTTCCCTAGAAAGGTGCCCGGAACACCAATGACGCTCCTGTGACTTTGATTATTTTACAATGCAAAATCACACATATAGATGGAGAACGTCTGTTACCTTAAAAGTGCGCATTTACGACATAAAAATTCATATTTTTTCACTTTTGCTTGTTTTAATATCCGGTCTTATAATCTTTATTCTTCCAGACATAACATTCAGCGGAAGTGGATGTTCTGAAGCTCGACTCTGTGGCAATGTCGTTAAAAGAAATCAATACTGAGCAAATGATGTACCTTATGTACCAACTTCTTACCCTAAATGTTGATATATTAACATTCCTAAACAGAGAAAAATAATCTAGGTACACGGAAGAGATTAGGGAGCTCGACATTTCATTAACTAAAGGGCAAATATTGATCCTCGCACAGAATTTATAGCTGCTGTACTCTAAACAGACATTACAATACTGTAAAGTTTTCTGGATTGAAGCGTATCAGATATCTCCCTTCATTCATATTATCTCCTTAATTTAATTGTGTCTCCTTGTCTGAATATAGAATTTAGGCCAAAGGCCAAGCACTTGGACCTATGAGGTCATTCAGCGCCGAAACGGAAATTGACAGTAAATGGTTTGAAAGGTGTAACAGGAGAAAACCTCGTAGTTGCACTGTGAATCAATGGTTAGGAAAGGCTGGGAAGTAAGATGGAAGAAAGAGAGTATGAAAGGAGGTTCAGTAAAAGGAACGAAAAGGGATGCAAAGAACCTTAAGTACTGCCTACAGTGTGTCTCCTCGTCAGTGTACAGGTTATGCCATTTGTGTGAAATCAGTCTAATACATGATTTTGAATAAAGAAGTGTTTGCAGACATGATTGGTGAATAATGATCTAACAATTAACTTCCTATATGGTGCATCAACGGCTTGATTTACATGCACACAATAAGCAACGATGCTCAGTAGAGCCATATAAAAAAAAAAATCAACCACTTTGCTCAGTCAGAGCATAAGGTTTCTGGCCTGTGGTTTAGTCTTGTAGCAAGCACTGTAGGGTCAATCTGCTTTCACGCTGCTTACATTACAGCAGATACCGTCAACATTTTCATTTCATTACGGAACGTTGCCTACGTAGCGATTTCTCCTCAAAACTTTTATATTTACGATTCTGGAAAACTTTCCACCAAACATCAGTCTATGACATAACGGCACTTGCTTGACTGTACGGTACTAAAGACATCAAAAAGATGAACCTATCTTTATTATGTATAAAAAAAACAAATTCGAACTAGACAACGCAACAAACAAACAAAATGTAGACAAACTTAGCTTTCGGCAAAAAAAGAAAAACAGTTTCACCGACCTGATCAGATGTGTCAACAACGCCCAGAGGCTTCCTGTGTCACAGTGTATTGAGAAATTTCTTTACATGTTATCTTATCTCATTCCCTTCTTATCGAATCTTTATCATTCAGTACCACTTCGTACTGATTATTCAGAAAATACCGAGTCAGAGAGAGAGAGAGAGAGAGAGAGAGAGTTGCATGGTTTATTCAGGAAATCGAGCTTTCGATATTCACGTGGAGTGTATTTGAGGAGTACGTAAGAAAAATCAAGTAATACGAATAAATAAATATATGAGTTCTTGCATATGTCGTTACAGGTTGGCTATTATTATTATTATTATTATTATTATTATTATTATTATTATTATTATTATTATTTTGAGCTTCGAATCTCAGCCTGAGAGAAATTCAGCTTAATTTTTCCTACCTCGGGATGTCTTAAATTTAGTCCAGAATTGAAATATTGTTAAAAACTGAACGAAAGTTAATGACACACACACATATATATATATATATATACATATGTATATATATATATATATATATATATATATATATATATATATATATATATATATATATATATATATATATATATGAATGTCTTTTCCTGTAATACTACAGTGTAATATGAAAATAAGAAGGCCCATAAAACACTATTTAAACGTTGAAACCATATATTTCTGGCACTTGTTTCTGTGCCCCTGTTCACTGGTAGAATATGGACAGGTGGAAAGTTACAATGGTATATATACAAAAACATGAAGGTGTGGCCTTGGGCCTCCGATGTTAAGGAGGTGGCGTTTCTTAAGAAGGAGGAGATTGACCAAATTCCTAGTGGTTTTGGCCTCATTAGCTCCCGTTTGGCGATGGATCTGGCGGTCGCGTTTCTTGTTAAAAAAAAGGTGCGAGGATTAAGGTGTCAATGGCGTCCGATTTCCAATGTCCTCCTGACAGGTTCATATTGTCAGGAGGACATTGGAAATCGGACGCCATTGACACCTTAATCCTCGCACCCTTTTGAAGAAGATGACAAGAAACGATTTTCAATGTCCTCCTGACAGGTTCATATTGTCAGGAGGACATTGGAAATCGGACGCCATTGACACCTTAATCCTCGCACCCTTTTTGAAGAAGATGACCCAAGAAACGCGACCGCCAGATCCATCGCCAAACGGGAGCTAATGAGGCCAAAAACCACTAGGGAATTTGGTCAATCTCCTCCTTCTTAAGAAACGCCACCTCCTTAACATCGGAGGCCTAAGGCCACACCTTCATGTTTTTGTATATATACCATTGTAACTTTCCACCTGTCCATATTCTACCAGTGAACAGGGGCACAGAAACAAGTGCCTGAAATATATGGTTTCAACGTTTAAATAGTGTTTTATGGGCCTTCTTATTTTCATATATATATATATATATATATATATATATATATATATATATATATATATGTGTGTGTGTGTGTGTGTGTGTGTGTGTGTGTGTGTGTGTGTGTGTGTGTGTGTGCTATCATTTTGTTTTCTTTCAGTTTTTTCACAATGTTTCAATTCTGGACTAAGGACTCATTGAGGTATAAAGAATTAAACTGGATTTCTCTCAGGATGAGATTCGAAGCTCAATAATAATAATAATAATAATAATAATAATAATAATAATAATAATAATAATAATAATAATAATAATAATAATAATAATAATAATAATAATAATGCCTGAATACCAATAACGATTTAACGACAAATATAGGAACTCATATATTTACTTATTCGTATTACTTTATTCTTCCTACGTACTCCTCAAATACACTCCACGTGAACTTCGAAAGCTCGACTCTCTCTCTCTCTCTCTCTCTCTCTCTCTCTCTCTCTCTCTCTCTCTCTCTCTCTCTCTCTCTCTCTCTCTCTCACCGGCGTCTTTGAACGTATTTTCTTCATTTGTGTGTGTGTTTGTAAGTATGTGTTCGTGTGCGTACGGTATTGAGTTATAGCACCCATTAAGCCATGTTGGTTTAGATTTCTTACCCAAAAGAATGAACAAAATATAACGTGGAATTGAAATATGAATTTTAGGAATGAGAAACCAAATTTGTAGTCGTTTCTAGCATGCGCTCACTTCCATACGTTTGAAAGCAGCTTAAAAAAAATGTTATCGTAGATATAGCGTCATCACTTCAGCATAGTGTCATACGTATGACTTCAAATTGTCGATCGACTACGAACAGTACCAGTAACCCTAGCCTTCAAGTCCCAAAGCACTCAGTGCCATATTTTCCAGGTCGTACTTATTTAAAATACGATATACATATGGCATGGAAAATCTTATAGACAAAATCTGCATTTACTGTTATGTTCTTTCATCTATCAGATTCTAGTTGAAAGCTAGGAGATTAGATGACTTAATTTCCTAACCGCGGTCTGGCTTTGTTAATTTTATTTCCATGGTTTTTGATTTCATGTGGGGTATGTTTTTTTAATGCATTTGTTTTCTCGTGAGTGACATTTTCGTAATTTTATATTTCGAGTTTTTTCTTTTGTTCTCCCTCCCTGAAGAGTGGCTGCTTGTAACATTTAACTATTTGTAAGGTTTAAGGTCATATATTCGATGGTTTTTATTGCGCATAGTTGTAGCATTTGTAACTGTATTTAAAGAGACGCTGGAGATGATGGCAAACAAAACACGTTGATAGACTTAAAAATTAGTATGAACGAAGTTACTACTACGAACTCTCCTCTAATGGCCGGTGTAGCATTCCACTAATTTCGCCTCACGTTTGCTAAGGTTGGGCAACTTCTTCTGTCACCACTGTGCAGTAGTTGACATCAATTTATTCAATATTCATTCTAATTAGTGTAAAAAATACTTTTATGTCTTTTAATTTTAAATAAAATGCCCCATAGAACTAATAAGTTGGAATATATTTAACTCGAGGCGTATATAACACGTATCTATGGCTCACTGATGCGCCATCTTAAACGTAAACAATAACAAACAGGTTGGAGAGCCAGGGTAGGGGTTGTCGGGCCCCTTCCCACCTAGGGAGTGCCACGATTTGGTGGCCCAGAACGTTCTTGACCCTGCTGGAAGTTACACCATACTAGATTTACAGTGCGAAACGTCGTAATTGTCCTTATTAAATCGTTTTGAGTGTAATTCACACGCTGACTCGCATAAAACTGGCCGCAGTGAAATGGACGACTCGTTGGCGGAAGTGGAATGGTCGCCGAATTCAGCCGATATTTAAGTGACATCTCGAGACAGTTATGGTCGGACTTGTAATTTAGGCTTTGAAGTGTTACTCTAGGGTGGACCCAGGTCCGCTAATAAGTCGCTGTCATGGAGTGGGCGAGCAGTACCGAGGGCGAACAAGGCCGCGCCACAGCTTGTACTTCGGGCTCTGTAAGTATGGCATTCTCGCCTTCGTGGGCATTTTGCATCTTAGTTTGACGAGTAACCGTAGTAACTGTAGCTTTGAAGGTACTGGTTTGACCAGTAACCGTAGCTTAGAAGGTACTGGGTTGACGAGTAACCGTAGCTTAGAAGGTACTGGGTTGACGAGTAACCGTAGCTTAGAAGGTACTGGTTTGACGAGTAACCGTAGCTTTGAAGGTGCTGGTTTGACGAGTAACCGTAGCTTAGAAGGTACTGGGTTGACGAGTAACCGTAGCTTAGAAGGTACTGGGTTGACGAGTAACCGTAGCTTTGAAGGTGGTGGTTTGACGAGTAACCGTAGCTTAGAAGGTACTGGGTTGACGAAAATCGTAGCTTTGAAGGTGCTGGGTTGACGAGTAACCGTAGCTTAGAAGGTACTGGGTTGACGAAAATCGTAGCTTTGAAGGTGCTGGGTTGACGAAAACCGTAGCTTTGAAGGTGCTGGGTTGACGAGTAACCGTAGCTTTGAAGGTACTGGGTTGACGAGTAACCGTAGCTTTGAAGGTGCTGGGTTGACGAGTAACCGTAGCTTTGAAGGTGCTGGGTTGACGAGTAACCGTAGCTTAGAAGGTACTGGGTTGACGAGTAACCGTAGCTTTGAAGGTGCTGGGTTGACGAAAATCGTAGCTTTGAAGGTGCTGGGTTGACGAAAATCGTAGCTTAGAAGGTACTGGGTTGACGAAAATCGTAGCTTTGAAGGTGCTGGGTTGACGAAAATCGTAGCTTAGAAGGTACTGGGTGACGAAACCGTAGCTTTGAAGGTGCTGGGTTGACGAGTAACCGTAGCTTAGAAGGTACTGGGTTGACGAGTAACCGTAGCTTAGAAGGTACTGGGTTGACGAGTAACCGTAGCTTTGAAGGTGCTGGTTTGACGAAAACCGTAGCTTAGAAGGTACTGGGTTGACGAAACCGTAGCTTAGAAGGTACTGGGTTGACGAGTAACCGTAGCTTAGAAGGTACTGGGTTGACGAGTAACCGTAGCTTAGAAGGTACTGGGTTGACGAGTAACCGTAGCTTAGAAGGTACTGGGTTGACGAGTAACCGTAGCTTAGAAGGTACTGGGTTGACGAAGTAACCGTAGCTTAGAAGGTACTGGGTTGACGAAAACCGTAGCTTTGAAGGTGCTGGTTTGACGAGTAACCGTAGCTGGTAGAAGGTACTGGGTTGACGAGTAACCGTAGCTTAGAAGGTACTGGGTTGACGAAAACCGTAGCTTTGAAGGTGGTGGTTTGACGAGTAACCGTAGCTTAGAAGGTGCTGGGTTGACGAGTAACCGTAGCTTAGAAGGTACTGGGTTGACGAGTAACCGTAGCTTTGAAGGTGCTGGTTTGACGAGTAACCGTAGCTTAGAAGGTACTGGGTTGACGAGTAACCGTAGCTTTGAAGGTGCTGGTTAGACGAGTATCCGTAGCTTAGAAGGTACTGGGTTGACGAGTAACCGTAGCTTAGAAGGTGCTGGGTTGACGAGTAACCGTAGCTTAGAAGGTGCTGGGTTGACGAGTAACCGTAGCTTAGAAGGTGCTGGGTTGACGAGTAACCGTAGCTTAGAAGGTGCTGGGTTGACGAGTAACCGTAGCTTTGAAGGTGCTGGTTAGACGAGTATCCGTAGCTTAGAAGGTACTGGGTTGACGAGTAACCGTAGCTTAGAAGGTGCTGGGTTGACGAAAACCGTAGCTTAGAAGGTGCTGGGTTGACGAGTAACCGTAGCTTAGAAGGTGCTGGGTTGACGAAAACCGTAGCTTAGAAGGTGCTGGGTTGACGAAAATCGTAGCTTAGAAGGTGCTGGGTTGACGAGTAACCGTAGCTTAGAAGGTGCTGGGTTGACGAAAACCGTAGCTTAGAAGGTGCTGGGTTGACGAGTAACCGTAGCTTTGAAGGTGCTGGTTTGACGAGTAACCGTAGCCTAGAAGGTACTGGGTTGACGAGTAACCATAGCTTAGAAGGTACTGGGTTGACGAGTAACCGTAGCTTTGAAGGTGCTGGTTAGACGAGTATCCGTAGCTATGAAGGTGCTGGTTTGACGAGTAACCGTAGCTTTGAAGGTACTGGGTTGATTAGTAACCATAGCTTTTTTAAGGTACTGGATTGACGAGTAACCGTAAAAGAAGGTACTGGGTTGACGAACTCCAGTACCAGAAGGTGCTGGGTTGATTTAAAAAGCTTTTAGGTACTGGGTTGAAGATTAACCGTATAATAAAAGGTACTGGGTTGACAGAACGCCGGGTAACCGTAGCTTAGAAGGTACTGGGTTGTAAGAACCGTGGCCAGCTTTGAAGGTGGTGGTTTGACACCCTAACCGGGTTAGAAAGGTACTGGGTTGGTTATGTTAGAAGGTACTGGCATTCTAGGAACCGGTTGAAGGTGCTGGTTTGCAACCGCCCCAGTTACTGGGTTTGACGAAACTTAAAATAGAAGGTGCTGGGTTGACGAACAAAAATGAACCTTAGAAGGTACTGGGTTGACGAGTAACAAAAATAAGGTGCTGGTTTGAAGAACCGTAGCTTAGAAGGTAAAGGGTTGACGATTCCCCGTAGCTTAAAAGGTACTGGGTTGACGGTAACTGTCACTTAGAAGGTACTGGGTTGACGACAAACCGTCAGCTTTGAAGGTGCTGGTTTGGTAACCGTGGCTTAGAAGGTACTGCTGACTCATCGTAACCCGGGTTGTTTGACGAAAACCAATGAGAAGGACTCTTGACTCTCAAATCCGTGAAGGTACTGGGTTGAAGATGCCCGTAGCTATAAAGGTGCTGGTTTGAGAACCCTTTTTGCTTTGAAACTACTGTTTGATTAGTAACCATAGCTTTTTTATACTAGATGTGATCTCAAAGTTCGTTTCCTAAACTCCAGTACCACATGATTAAAGAATACAAAAATTTTATTAAATTACCACAAATATAATAAAAAATCCCGTTATGTTTTACCATTGATGTTTAATGGGACCCCCTGGCCAGTCAGGTCACTGACACCCTGGCACTCAAGGTAAGGTCTGATAGTTAACATTAAAGGAAAACTTTGTTGTCGTTCTAAATGGTTGCTCAGTTTGCCACTTTTCACTTAAAATATGGATGTTTCAAACAAAAATGAAAATTAGAATTTCCAGTCAAAAATAAAAAGTGGTGAAGTCTTATTAAATGGTTTCCCAACAAAAGCTGGTAACTGCAGAAGCTGCAGTTTGCGATTGAGGATAATTGTTGGTCAGTGGGAGAATTTGTGACTACTGCCCCCGGCATTGTTTGTCGGCCACCAATGAGAGCGGACATCTTGCTGCTCTCATCCGTGATTGCCTAAGTTGAAGATGCCACTAAGTATAAATGTTGCTAGAATTTTTTTGCTTTAAACTACTGTTTGATATTGGAGCTTTTATGCTGTGATCTCAAGTCTCCCTAAGATGATTAGTACAAAACTTGTTCTTAAATCTACCACAAATTTACTGTTACTGTTATGTTTTGTATTGATTGTAAGGGGCCCATGATATACCCTAACATGGCCTTGTCATGGGTGATTTAATATTAAAGTAAAACTTTACCTTAAATGAATTTCAGGACGTTCTAAGCCTTTAAAACATAGGAAAATTATGCCAAGTCCACTTAAAAGTTTACCTTCTTAATGCTTTTAGTTGTTAAGATTGCAGTTTGGATTGAGAATGAACGTTGCCAGGGCATGAATTTGTGGGTCTACTGCCCAATCTCCTCCCTTGCCCCTCCTGAGTAGATTAGGCTAGTTGTTTAAGTATCCCTGTTATACCAAACAACAACATGACAGAAGCAATAAAAGATAATTAATTAATTGATTTTCGTCTATAGTACCACTGAACAACCATAAAAAAAACAAGGCTTCGAAATCAAGCCAGGTTCTAGAGTAGCAGTTAAGATGTAAAGATTGAACTAGATTCAGTGATGGTCAAATAAAATGTTATTGGGTTACTGATGGCTATTTCCTTTGAAAGTATTTGGTTAACCTATCAACCACCCCCCATATCTAATGAAGAGGGGAGCTCTAATAAGAAACCATGGTTTTAGAGTCAGCATAGTTTAGGGAGCAACGCATACAAAAGGGTGTCGATATGTGGATGAAGGTGTGGGTTTGTCATATACAGGAGAGTGTGGATATGTGGATGAAGGTGTGGCCAAGTAAGACCTGGTTCTCTAATTCAGTTTAAGTTAGGAACATTAACTAACTGATGTCCACATTTTTCATATAATTTTGTTCCATACCCCAACTCATAACTTCCTGGCTACCACAGAGGTGCCACCATCATCATAAGATGTAGTGGGTGGACCAAGCATTTTCAGTGCAAACTAATGTCATATTTGTCAGAATCATAAAAATCTGTCATAAAAAAAATCATATTTCAGCAGTACAAGAATGAACAGTTAAATTGTAAATATGTACAGAAAAAAAGAATTCAAGACAAAGGTGGGTATGTGTAATGTGCAAAATAAAAATGATGTCTGTTACAACCGTACATCTCTCTCTCTCTCTCTCTCTCTCTCTCTCTCTCTCTCTCTCTCTCTCTCTCTCTCTCTCTCTCTCTCTCCCCCCTATAATTATATCACATACATCTGCATATTTTATTGTTGCCTTAAATTTATGCATTCCATTTTATTACTTTCTGCTGAGATGATACAAGTTGAGAATTAACAATATTTTACAGCGCCTACCAGGTATTAAGTTAAATAAAAATATTTGTTTGTTGATTTTTCAATAGAGTTTTTTTTTTTTTCAGGGTGACACTGACCTTAAATTCCTACTGCCCATCTACCAGCTCCTCCGCAATGAATGCGCTGATGCGGCCTATCTGATACTGATTAAAGAATTCAGAAACTGTAGCTATATGGACGGAGTATCGGAAAATGAAAACCACCTCCCCCTCTATGACTTTTTAAAAAGAGTGGATAACTCCAGAAAGAGGGAAAATCAAGGAAAGCTGAAAGATGGAGGATCATCGCAGCAGGAGAAGAGATCTGTTCACATACACAATCTCGACGAAAACAAAGACATATTGAGCCGAGTCACAGTTCAGAACTTGAGGGACCAAAACGACTCGCAGTGCAGAGTTCTGAAAGATCTGGATTTGTCATTGTTGCTGAACATCATAGCTAACAGACAGCTGGATTACAGAATAGACAAGGCTGTGCTCGATGCACTGAATAAAATCAAGGAGACCAGGAATAAGGTGTTCCATCCAAGGTACAGGTTTCCTGCAGGAACCTTTGATGAGTATATGACAACACTTGCAACATCTTGTGAGACACTGTATAAGCAAGTGGATGCAAGTCAGATCCCAAATCTCAGAAATCAGGTGAAGAGATATAAGGAACAAGGTCTGGAATGTAACTCAGGCCTCAGTATAATTAGTAAGTATTTCGCATGCATCAATTATACACAGTACTAGAAATTAAGTTACGGAAAAGAGTACATTGCTCTATGATGTTTTTAAATCCAATACAAATCTCTTATCTCTTCATATGGTGTTGATTAGGCCTTCTGAATGAAGTTATTTAAAGTAATGCATAAACCTGTTACCAGTAAGGTTACAGGTAGCTAGGTTGCTTTGTTTTATAGGTAATGTCCATTCCATTTTACAATTAACAAGTCATTCGTAAGTGTATTTTCGCGAATGTGCTTTTGGGTGTCCAAGAGAGTACAGTAATTCTTTGCTCCTCATTATTCACAGTTTTTTAATTTTATGAGCCATTTACTGTCAATATTTTCTTTATTTTATTGTTGCTGATGAAGTATAAATTTTGATGTTTGTCTCATAAACACAGACTTCTTTGTTTTCTTATGCATATTGCTTTCTGTGTAAATGGCTCACTGACAGATGAAGTTATGAGCCTTGGTGAGCTGAAGCTGTGGGAGAGACTCAGTTGGTGTGGTTGGGAGGAGGACACCCTTAAGTTTGTATTTCTGAGAGACATTAGTTTGTTCATACAAGAATAAAACCATTGCTTTTTATATAGGAGCATTCCTGGCACGAACTGGATGCAGTCACTGAAGTCAGCTGCATTTCAGTAACCTGTCACTTGTTTTTGACTGTATTTGAGTCAAGATGTCCCAGTTTTCTGTGTGGTCACAGTTCTCGACTGGGTTGTGAAGGTTTATGTTATAAGAACATCTTGATTTGGTTAGATGCTAGATACGCAAATTGGTAGTGTGTGATCTCTCCTTTGTTGCTTGGCCTTCAAACTGGTAATGCTGGGGGGGGGAGGGGTTGGCTACAAGATTCTTGTCCTCCAGATTTTCCTTTGGGATTTCCCATGAGCGTTTCCTTAGAATAGGGCCTAGTCCATGTCACCTTCTTGCAAACTGAGTACCTGGAGTAGCTGTTGGTTAGTCACAAAGTTCATTGACTGACTCTCTGCAAGATATCTAGGTGTGTCTTAAGTGCCCTGTGTATGTGCAGCCCATTCTTCACAGAGGCTTCCGAGAGGTTATGAGGTGAAGTGAATGAAGGATTCAGTACATAAATGTGCTCCTCTACTCCTTTCATTTGTATCCTCTTCCTTCTCTTGTGTTTGGGCACACCTGTGTCTCCTGTCTGCCTCTCCTGTGTGCCTGACATCACAGATCCCAATATCGCTGGTGCTTAGTGCTGCAGTTTCCGTTATGGAGAAGCCTTTTGTAGGTGATGATATTCTTACCTGGTCAGTCAAGTACGTACAGTAATCCATCGTTTAACTGTTCTTCCATAATTGCACAATGCTCCTTACTGCATTTTTATTATTACCATGTTTGATGTGCCATTCCCTTGTTTTATTCAACAACATCCTCAAAGTTGGCTGAAATATTAACAGTATTTAATTTATTTATCACAAGTGTATGCTTCTGTGATGTTAAGTGAATGAGTAGTAATTGAATATATATATATATATATATATATATATATATATATATATATATATATATATATATATATATATATATATATATAGAGAGAGAGAGAGAGAGAGAGAGAGAGAGAGAGAGAGAGAGAGAGAGAGAGAGACTGTAAAACATATAACTAAAAAGCTTGTTTGGGGTGACACTGTACTTAAATGTTTGTTACTAAGTAGTATAGATATTGTGCTGAATGTCTCAACTGAGATACTCTGCTTGTTAAAGTATAGTATTTATGGGTGTATTTCAAATAGAATATGTGTGTTTGTATTTTTATACTGCCTTACTGAATTGCTCTTGTTTGTATTGATTCTGTGGATTTTATTGTCTAAGTTTGTGGTTTGCAACTGGGCATAGGTTTTGTTGTGGTCAGCTTAGGCTCAGCATAGGATTATGCATTTTCTTAACCACATTTCACAGTTTTCCAAACCCCTTTGGACCTATTAGTTTAATTAAGAGAGAAGTTACTGTACAGCAGCCTGAGACCTCTGACCATTCTGCCTGTTGGTGCACAGTAATTGAATGCATCCGTGGAGCCCCTATTAGGAATTGGCACCAGAGGACTCTGAATTGGTCCTGTTATATGTAGGGTAGCAGAATCCTGATAGCCAGTATTTGCTCCCACCAGTAGGCTATCTGTTGTGGAATTGTCTGTGTCTCATATGAACATTTCACTTGTTTAGTGTGAGCCTTTGTAGCAGAAAGCCTTTGGAAGAGACTCCATCAAGGGGTTTATCTCACTCCTTACTAGTTTGAAGTCTGGAATTTATCTAACAGGCTAAAAAGAAAAATCCAAAGCAGTGAATTGTATCTGTGAATCATGGCAGCTTTCCAAGGAGGCATATCTTTTACACATGACTACAGTTGGACAGTACTCAAAACCTTTTTTTTTTTATTCGAAGATGGTTAAAGTATCATATGTACTTTATCATTAAAGTTTTTATATTCATCCTTTTTTCTTATATTACAGAAAAGCTACAAGAGGAAATTTATAAAAAGTACATGTATTTTCCTGAGCCAACCTTTGTGCACCCCGTCATCTTGGACACTACGTAAGTTACTTAGTTTGTATTTTTTGTAGCACGGAAGAACATTGATTGATTGATGAATTTCTCTCACATATGTTATTTATGCTGTGTATTTTAATTTTATGCCAGGCTAAAGTTACAACACAGTTATTCATTTGACTGATTTTAAAATGATAATAATCTCTTCATACAAAGCTGCAAACTGTAACTTATTTGTTACCTCAGATTACCAGCCCGAGGTAGGGAACCTCTCTCTCTTCAGGTGATGGAGCACACTTTTTGCTGCAATAAGGGTTGCGGTTGATGTTGCAGATGACTAATTATATAATATTGCACATTTTCTTAGGTTAATGTGCTTCATTTGTTTTTCATTTTCTATAGAGTGGCATTTGTTGAAAATTGTGGGTGTTTGGTAATTCTTAGATTTGTTTTTAAATACCATCACCTTTTATCTAGGAATTTTCCTGGCTTAAGCTGGAAGTGGTTGTTGGAACTTGGCAGCAAAGTGGTTAATTAGTGGTAGTGAGCTGGGTAGGGGTGTTTCAGTATCTGGGGTGCTCTGACCTACCATTTAGCATCTTGGAAAGACCTCTCTTTGATTGTGGTCTGGGATTTTATCGAGTATGCATTCAACTGCTGTGCCATAAAATGCCTCCATCATTCATTTTTCCTACAGAACAACCAGACTAGTTCCTAATGAGCTTCAAAATTGAAGTCTTCTTTCTTGGTGCCTGTCTTCAAATAAGAACTTGATATTTTTCCTTTCATTCTCTAGTATTTTCTCTGTACTTCTTTATCCTGACTGGTATGTGTTTCCAGATAATATTTGCAAGGACAGCCTTCCATCAACCTGTTGGACCTATGGAATACGAACATTGTTTTTCGTAATCGGTGAAATTCTAGGACTTTGGGATATAGATTCGAGTACCTTATATGGTTGCTACTCCATACCAATCAAACCAAGTACAGAGGGTCATGCCATGTGATTTTTACTTCTTACTTGATTTTGTCATGCACTAAGAGAAATGCTGTTCTCTCACCTACCTACAAATCAATTGAGGAACCAAAATTCAGAGCAAATTAAATGTCAGGCTGTTACCAGGTAATCAGATAGAACAGCAATACTAATGACAATGAGAAAAGAAAATTGTTAGGTCAGGGGCTTGGATAATTTCTGTAGACCTGAAAGATGCGTACTGGCATGTCCCTATAGCCGTTCCCTTCCGCCCCTTCCAATGTTCCAGATAGGGAAAGATACATACAGACTCAGCCATGCCCTTTGAGATAAACATTGCCTAAAGAATATTTCACAATACACAGAGATGCCTCGTTGACAGGTTGGGAGGGCATTGGGACGATTGTCAGGTGGCAGGAAGGTAATCAACTACTCTGAGGAATTCTTATATCAATTTCCTGGAGCTGATGGCTCTCTTTTTGTCTCTCAAAAAACTCAAACCTCCAGAAGAGAGAGACAGCATAACTACAGTATCCTACATCAAGAGGCCAGGATCATGTTCACCTCCTCTCAGTATGGTAGTGCTAGCCATCCTTCGGATGGTGCAAGCAAGGAAGTGGCACATGTCTGCAGTTCACCTCACAGGGGGCCTCATTGTAATAGCAGACTCTCTTATCAAGGAAAACGACAGCCTCAACAGAGTGGATGTTGGACAACCACTCTTTTCAAACAATAGCCAACATGCTTCCACAACCGGAAGTGGACCTGTTCGTCACGTACGAGAATCACAAACTCCTAATACATGTCTCTGAACCTGGACAGTCAAGCAACAGCAAGAGATGCCTTCCTAAAGACTGGAAAAAGGGGAGGATGATATCTTTTTCCTCCATTGTCCCAGATTCTGAAGGTTTTGAGCAAACTTCTAACCTTCAAAGGAACAGCTTACTGAATAGCCCCAAATTGGCCAGAGAGGCATCAGTCCCTATTACTGCAACAACGGATGAAAAGATCAATTCCACTGTCATCTGCTGTTCTATCTAGCCCCAAATTGGTCAAAGAGGCATTGGTCCCTATTGCTTCAACAACGGATGAAAAGATCAATTCTGCTATCATCTGCTGTTTTATCCCAGACAATAGGAGGGAAAGTCGTTTACGCATCCTCCTTTCTGAGCCGAGACCTTCGCGTATGGATTTTTTAAAATATCTATCGTGACAATTACTCACCCAACATTGCTAGATTCCTAGTGCAAAAATTATGGACGCCATCTATCCGTCAATACCAGTCCGTATGGAAGATATGGTTAGATTATATCCATACTGAGAGCCCGATTGAGGTTTCTGTAGAAAAACTTTTTATTTTCCTTATATACCCTTTTGAAGACAAATACCTTGTGGTTACAACAGTCATGGCATACAAAGCGACATTAACAGAATCCTTGCTTTATGGATTTGGGATTGACTCCAGTATAGAAGTTGTCACTTCCCTTCTGCAGTTTTTTGCTCTACAAAGGCCTGCTCCCAAAAGGCTTCCAATCACTTGGTCCCTGAACAAGGTGCTTAGATTTCTATCAACCCCTCAATTCAGCGGACCCAATACAACCACAACGCACATGCTACAAAAGGGGATCTTCTTGATTGCATTAGCATCAGGAGCTCGTATTAGTGAACTGGGCTCTCTTAGACGGGGATGGTGCATCACATAAGCAGCTGACCATCAATTATTATTGTCCCCTGGCCCATCATTCCTGGCCAGAGTGAGGATCCTTTAAAAAGGAAATCTATTCTTATAAGAAAACTCTATTTAGCAGACAAGACATTATGCCTGGTTCAAGCACTTAAGGTTTACCTAGAAGTCATTTCAAACTTCCCAGAGGGTCCTATATTCCTACACCCTAGCACAAACTAACCATTCTCCCTACAAGGGGTGAGAATGATTTTAGTGTCCCTCATTAAAAAGGCAAATCCACTCTCCTTTCCTAGGTCACATGATATTAAGAAAGTAAGTACGTCGTTGGCCTTCAGAAATGTCTCTTTCAAAGAAGCCTCTGAGTGTAGGATGGTCATCAGTTAAATTATTGCCATGTGCTCGAACAAATTCGACTACACTGTATATCAGTAGGTGGCATGGTTAGTCCTAACCCTTAGGTGCTACGGCAGAAAACCAGGGGTCTTGTTGACTGTGAGTATGCTAACCATCACTGGGAGAAGGGCGACAGTACGGCAACCAAACCCAACATGCTTAGGTAAGCTATTGTAGAACTACATCCTAAAACGTAAGTTCTTGTATAGTTTCTTGTCCCTTGGTACCAAAACCTGAAGAGTGTTTGGAATAATAAGAGTCTTTGGAATAAAGAATGGGACTTGAAATTTATGGCTTGACCTCGGACCAGAAATGTTTTTCCTTTGGGGTGCTGGGATTAAAAATTGAAAGCTTAAGCCTTTTTTGTCACCTGTTTATTTCTTTGTAAAGCTCCGTGAGCATGAAACAAGTGACTACGCTATCAAAAAACAGGTTTTGACGTAGGGAAAACCTATTTTTGGTAGTCGCTGTTGAGTCCTCAAAACCCTCCCACTTCCCTGACGGAAAGGCATGGGATTTGGGCAAGGGATCATCCTGCATTGACCAACAGAAAGTCATGGCTCCTTGGTCTTTAATGGCCCAGTTGTAAGGAAGAGGGCGGACGCGCATGCGCAATAATCACTTCTCTTTCTTGCAGGTTCTTTTGACAGAAAAACTGGGTTCAGCTTCGCTGAAGATAAGGGAAAGTGCCCCCTTATCTTTGAGTCCATTATATACTCCATCACTTGTTATAATGTTAATCATTACAACACAATACCTGGCCAAAAAGACCAACTGGAAGAGAATTCTTTGATATTAGTTTGGTCACCATGGAGCTCTGGTAGACCATGGAAGGTAACTCCTTGACGGCTCAATGCAACTACCAAAAATAGGCTTTTCCTACGTCAAAACCTGTTTTATTGTATACACTGATGGCTTGTAGATACTGTAGCCTACTACATTTATTACACCTTACTTATGGGGCAAACTTAATGTATATCCATGTTGAAGGGAGAAATGATGTGAGGCACAGGTGATCACTTATGCCAAGGTGTTTTCCAAGCTGAGTTGTGATTTAAGCAACAGAAAACTAGATGTCAGTCTGAAGACAGAACAAAAATGTGAACTGTTGAATGCTATGTAAATAAAAAATAAGTCCATCCAGTTCTGTTGCACGAGTGAAGTAAAGCTCACAGTATACCAGTTTCATGGGCACAAGAAAATAATTTACATGCCACATTATTGGTATTGGATGAGACTTGGTAAATGGTTAAGACAAAATACATAAGTTTTAGATAAGACAGGGTTAATGGGAAAGATAAAACATTTGGACATGTACAAAAACTGTCAAGACACGAGTTTAGTTTTACTCTGCAGGAAGCAAAGAAGCAGGAGAGGCACATTTTGTTTCGTGAGTATTACAACTCTTGCATCCAGTGCAGTCCATATGAAAGAAAGGACAACTGTGTCTAGCTTATGCTTAGGAATACTCCTACATAACAAAGCAATGTTGAGAAATACTAGTGCTTCAAAAAAAGGATAAATGCTAAGGAAAATAATAATGCTTCTTTTCAATTTGACTGAAACTGTAAACTTACGAAGGGAATCAGAGAAAAGTCGTGACCCACTTGGGATGAACATAATTACCTAGTGAATTGTTAGTGTACCCTTTGAGTTCTGAAGTCAAACTAATAAGGCAGTGATTTGTACCTCATATGAATATATTTTCCGTGTCAAAAGTTAAAATGTAAAATTGTTGTCTCATAAGAACCACCAAATATGTAGATACTTGCAGCTAGATAGATGTAGATCATTACTCCACTTGCAGCTAGATAGATGTAGATCAATACTCCACTTTTTCCAATTTAGACAACAGATGGAAATGGCTTCTTTGGCTCCAGTGCTGGTCCATATGACCCAGATTTCATGCACTCATTCTTTCATTCTGTCCTTGTAGATAAAAACAATCTCTTATTGCCGTACTGTATTTTGTGAGTGTTAGTTTCTCTTGAAAAGTGATTGCGGTTGAAATAGGAATTATGGTCTTATTTTTTATTTGCTTTTAATTTCAGGAAAAGCAAGGTTATCGAAGACCTTCCAAGATATATTACTGACGAGTGCAAGGATTGCAAAAACCTTCCCATGCTACTCTGTGGCTCGACTGGAACGGGAAAGTCAACGGTGTTTAGGAGTATTGCAGCTTCAGCCGTGAAAAGTAATAAGTTTTCCCTTGTGCTCTACCTTGAAGATATCGACAGGAAACCAAAGCAAAAAATACTTCCCGTCGTCACCTCAAGCACAGATTTTTGGGACCAAGTATACCACTGTGTTGAATCTTTAGCTGCAAGTACAGTGGGAGACTATGGGCTGGAGACTGTGAAGGCAGTTATTGGGGAACATATCAGTAACATATTATTTATAGTAGACTGGAACATGATGTCCTTAGGAAATATTTTCAAAGAAATGCACCGTGGCACTTGGATTGCTGCTCATCGAGAAGTCTTGTCACACACAAATGACTGGATGTTGTTGGAAATGCAACCATTTTCACATCATCATGTTCTTCAGCTTCTGCAAAAGCACAGTGGTGGACGCAGGGATTCAATAAGCTATCTGTACGAAAAGTGTGAATACAAATATTTAATTACATCACCTGACATGGTACAGGTATTTTTGACGCACGGGAGTGCAGTGAATTTCGGCACTGATTTTGAATTGATTGCAGCTTTTGTTGATACCACGTTCAAAAATAGTGGTTGGGTTTGGAATGATACAAAGTCAGGTGTATTGAAGTTAGGAGAGGTTGCACTGAATGCCTTAAAAATGGGAAACAGCAATGCTTACAGTGAAAAGGAACTTAATCAGATAGGGGATGAGGTAAAAGATATGTTCTTATGCCACGAAAATAGGAAAACAAAATTTAGGCATTCTTCTGTCCAGGATTTCATAGCTGCATTGTATGTTTTTCACAACCCAGCCAAAGCGTGCAGAGAGTGGTTGTCAAGCGCTCCGAGTTTCATGAGAGTATTTAAATTTGTTTGTGGCATGTGGTGTCACTCTGGCTTTTGGGGCGAGTACCGCAGTCCTTCAGACCGGGTATTGGCCTTCATGGAATGTTATTTGACTAATCTTCTGGATATTAAAAGCTTGAAAAAATGCAAGGAAAATAGAGAGGTAGAGCCGATGGAAGTTGAAGGATCAAAAAGCAAGATGTGCAGCAATGAAAAAGGAAAAAAGAAAAAATTTGGAAATCCATTAAGAAATGCTGTGTCAAATTGGGACTACATAATTGCACTGGATGATGTTTGTCAAGAACCAAAAGTGATCAGCTTATTTGCCAAGCTGCTTTCTTCAACGCCTTGTTGGATAATCAACACAGGGAGATTTGATGATAGAAAACTAATAAGATTGGCTGTTTTGCTGAAGAAAGTCAAATTGGATAGGGATCAACCAGTGACCATCAAGTTAGAAAGTACTGTAGATGTCAGGATGCTAATAAAGATTTGGAATAAATTGAAGAACATAGAAAGTTTGCAAAATTGCGCCAAAGTAAAGTTTTGCATTGCTAGAGATAGTTATTTCCCAATCACTCATCAAGATTCTCTTAGAGATCTTTGCAGAACATTAGTGAATGCTCGTTGCCGAATATTTATCACGTCTTATACTGGTCCCCTATTATGTTCTACAACTCTTGAGTTCTTAAAAGGGTCCTCACTGACTACTTTGGACACTATTGATGTCATTGTCTATGATGTTTCCTCTCTTGTTGAGATTTTGAAATGTGACCATTTACCAGACCTCAAGTATATCTCTGTAACAGTCGAATTAACAACGGAAGAACAACTCCTTACGTCAGTAAAGCCATTCAGTGTTCCAGATCATCGTTCACTCAAGTTAAGGATCAAATACTTTGACAATATCCAGAAATTTCTAGACATGGTGCGGTTTCCCGGTCACATCAGGTCGTTAAGTATTTACGATATTTATATCACTCTTAACTTCAGTTTGAATCTGGTGGCTTTTGAAGACATGGAAAACCTGAGTTTAAGAGTTGAGCTTCCTGACCTTGATCAGTCTCGTGCCCAGAATCGGTTCACAGACGAACATTTCCACCAGAATTCCGGCCATGAAGACATGGAGATTGATAGAAGTATTCCAGCTGGCCAGAATTACAAAATCCCTAGACGTGGGTGGATGTTGCCTATTACCGTTAATGTGAAGCAGCCACCAAAACTAGAGAGGTTGCTTTTAAGAAATATGGATTTTTATGACGATTCCAACAATAATTTGTTACTAAATCTTTTGGAACGATACAGAATACAGAAGTTAATCATCTTGGATTCCCAGCTCTCTCTGAAAGGCGTTAGAAAGGTTTTGAGCTCCCATACAAGTGATGGCGACGACATAAGCTTTGTGACCAAGAAACTGAAGAATAACCAGTTGGAGGTGGGCGGTGACAAGGAGTTGCTGAAAAGGCCAAGACTGAGCGTTGATGAACGCGAACAAAAAAAGATTGACAAACCAAAAGGCAAGGAGATTGTCATTACATCCGAGATGGGCATTTGTGCGTATTGTCGTCTGTTCCCTTGTATATGTGCTGGTGATGAACTGGATAGGAAGGAGGACTTGGATGATCTTGCAGATCTGCTCAAGGATGTTTATCTGTACGACATTGTAAGTTTCAATTATTCGAGTAGAGTTGCGACTGTCAGGAAGGATGTGTGTGGAGACTTGAGAGTACACTGTGCCTTGCCTGGCTTGAAGGATGAAACCTTGCGTAATCTTAGCTCGGATCAGTCTGTATTCAACAGGTTTTTTAAAACATTAGCTCTGGCACAAAGTATTTCTTTAGAACAAACTCATCTCTCCTTTCAAGGGGTGAAGGATATTGTTGATTATCTTAAACAGGTAAAGCAGTTATGTTTAGACCGTTTTTCTCTGACAATCGTGTCTTCTTATCATACATTGGACGAGGAGTCCATACATGCATTTATAGAAACGATCAGGAGGGAAAGTATGTTTTCAACATTCAATTTTACATGTTCATGTGAAAACAAGTGTTTTAAAATTAAGAAAACGTACAATGGGAAGATGTTGTTTAATGACCGTTTGCAGGAGGGCTGAGAGTGTTGTTTTACACTTGGTTGTTTGATTATGTAGCGAAAATGGTTTGCAACTTCAGGACTTCTGTTGAGAGAGCTATCCCTTTTGAGTGGAGGAATTTTTGTATAGTGATATTTAGAAAATATGTTCACAATTTATTGCTCATTCATACTAGTTATGGTCATCATTGATATTGTTTTCTACATTCATTTACTTCTCATTTGTTAATCGCTTACACTTGTATATAAGACTTTGATCATCAAAATAATAATGTAAATACCATTGGTTTTCAATTCGACATAAGTTACTGTAACTGTATATTTTAGCATGTATGGGAGTTTCTGCCTTCCAAAATACTGCATGAATTTTCCAAATGATAATAGTGGCGCGTGCCTAACTTAGTGACTAGCTTAGGCCTGGCCTACATTCTCTCTTCATTGAATCTTTATCTCTTCACGTTATTATTTATCTCTGATATGATAATTTGTTCCTGTGAGGATGCAGGTCTGTGTAATTTACATGGCTATACCTTTAGCAAAGCTGGTCCATTCATTTTCAATTTGGTAAATTGCTAGGTGATTGGGGAGGGTGGAGAACCCCCGGTTATTTGACAGTCAGTGGTCACTTTTTCTGTGGCCATGCTCTTGGCAAGATGTCTCCACTGTTGCAAGAATTCCTTAACATCTGTGAGCCCTGGTCAATGACTGGGTTTTAGTTGGTTGTGAGTGTGATTGTTGTTGCAATGATGTTGCCTGAGTGTCTCACAAATATGATCAACAGGGTACTTTGTGTTACATGTGAACATTCATTCTCGTTTTCTTTGTGCCTTTTGCATGGGTCAGGAGGTAACACCCTCCATTCTCTTTGGATCCTTTCAATGATCTCTTGCTGTGGCCCCTTGCTTCTGCCTCAGGATTGGTACTTATAGATGTCCCCTTGGGCGTAGTCTGAGGGAGACGGGCAGGGTTGGATGGTGACTGAACAGCTCACTACCCTGAATGGGATGGGGCAGTGAATGTTCCTGCTACAGTTACCTCCCCTTCTGTTTATGCATCCCTGTCCTGCTTTGCCAACTATGTAGAGGAGTTGCAGGGAGACAGTTGCTGAAGACTGTGGCCTTCTGTAGGTTTAAGCATGGATAAGTTCCTGGTTGCCGTGATGGAGCACTTGGATTTTCTTTGCGATGATGATACATCCTAAACTTTCCCTGTAATTTGAAATAGAATGGTTGTGTCTATGAAGAGATATGCTTTCCTCTCTTGCTTGTATTTTAAAAGTGTATGGCATTTGCCTAATTGTATTTTTCTTTTTCACATGAAGACAGCCTCATCAAGAATGGGGTAAGCTTTTTTGGATAGATAAACCCCATCCTTCCAGGAGGAATCCATTAAGCTTTTCTTTAGTGTAAACACTTGGCATGGCCAGTTCTTCCTCTTTTGGCTAGTATTATAACCTGCTCCTCTTCCCAGTTTAGGGAGAATAAGTTGCTGTAAGTTAGGAGGGTAAGGTTGATGGCTTAACAAATAAAACGTACTCTATTATGCCAGGTTGTTTCAGCTAGATTTTAAAGCTGGACTTATGTTTACATTGTTTTACGTCTACATTTTCATTTTAAGACAATGTACCTCTTTCTGTGTTTCCTGTTACCTTCTGTAACTTCTTTCAAATGAACACCATATTCTTTGGAAGCTTGAATTTCAGGCCAGTGGCCCATGTAGGCTTGTGTCATATGAATGAGGTTCATCTTTTGAGTAATAACAATAAAAAAAGAAAATCTTACGCGTAGTTACACCTTCGTGGGGTGAAATTTACCTCATGGAGGCCCTCTCATTTTCATTTATTATCAATAGGGGAGGTAATATGCTACCATTTGCACTATGAGACCAGAGAAAGAGAGATAATCTTCCACTTGATTTGTTTTCATTATAAAATCCATGTAACGAAGTCCCCGGGTTAGGTCAGAATCGGGTTACATCATTCCAAGTTTGTCGCCTTTCAAATATATCATACTAATATTTTCTGACATTACATCATCTTACACCTCAACGGAACAGTAAAAGTGCGTACAGCTACAATGTAAAGTAAAAAAATTTGGAGGATTTTGGATGCACACCACATCAGAATGCAAGTAAAATGTTGTACAGTGCACCCAGAGGTTTCAAGTCATCACTTTATTTCTCACTTTTATACATTTTTCTTGCGACGTTCCGGGTTACGTCGTTTTCTGGGTCACAGCACAGTGTCGGAACGGAAACCCCAACATAATACGGGAACTGCCTGTACATGAATCTTACTTTTGAGAAGGGATGAAATGCATTACTAAATTTAGATTGGAGGAGCATTGTGGTGGAGTAGGTTGGAATCTCACTCCCTCTTATATGTGCAGGCCTTCTTTACATGCAGAATAATCCTCTATAATCTTAATCTCCATAATCTACAAGGAGTCAAGAATTAGATATGGTTTTCCAAGAGCCTAGTTTAGTTACTACAAAAGTGAATGAAAAAATTTGAAGAGCACAAATTGCCTGTTAAAAATGATGTATACAGTAGGAACTTTGAAGAAGGCACTAAAGTTGCACTGAAGTTTGGTTAGATGTACTTCAGGTTAATAATTAAAGTGAAGGAGAGCACCCTTTCCATAACAACAACTTTCTCTCTCCCTGCCTTTTATTATCTTTCACCTGTTTTTGATGTTACCAAAAAAATCAGTAGGTGAGTATACAGAGTATATTGAGATAATTATGATAAAGATCTATTTTGCTTCTGTTTCTCTGCGTGTACTGTACTTGCCGTGGTGTGTGTGCAAGTTTACAGTAAGAGATCTGTAAATAATGTAAAGTTTCTCTTATAAGGCTTGATATGTCAAGTTAAGAAGACTACAGTATTACATTATTATAATTCATAAGAATTTAAAGTAGCCTCCACTAGGTATGTTATTCTAACTGCTTAATTAAGACAAGTCAGGTGATATTGTGTGGTTAATTCATAAACAACAACCATAGTAACCATCACTGTTTTCTCTGTTGTGGTTAAACTACCTAAAAAAACAATAATAATTTATTCTTGACTGGACTCATTATGCACTGAAGTACTTTCACCATTGCTAGCTCTGTACAGAAGCTAGACAGTATTAACTGCTTATGAATGGATTTCCAAGAACTAAAGTAATAATGGGAGATTCAAACCAAGATTATCTTGCATTTTATTCTGAAATTGCACTGTCTCATAATCTTTTAAATTAAAGTCTTTTTACACCAGTAATGATAGTTTTCCTCAAGATGCTGTGCTGATAAAAATAGGGTAGTTTGATCAGACTACTGAACCGAAAAGTTTTGCCTCTCTCTCAGAACTAGACTGAATGATTATTGGTTTTACAGAGTAGGAAGAACTGCTGGTACTTACGCTAAGATTGAATACATACCCTCAAAAGTCAAGGTATGGACATTGTTTTCATAACTGCCTTACATTTACGGTTCAATAAAGAAAAGTGTATACAAAAGCAGATTAGTTGTGTGTGTATTATCAGCATTGTGTGGACAAACTTTGATTAATCATTTCAGCACAACATCACAAATTGCAGTAGCGCACAGATATTAAAACAGGATCCTTGAAATGGTTTTTAAAAAATGTTCATGTGGTTTTTAGTCTTAAGTAGCACGACGTGCTGTAGTTTATACAAATTCGGTGATGTACAGTACACTTTTACAATAAGTGAATTACAATATTTTTATACGGACTAAATGTTGATTTTATAACAAAAAAAATTCTAACCACAATTGTGTGAATTCACTGTTTTAAAATGTCTCGTGTTTTTCTACATGCTGTATTTTATAATAAATGCTATATACGCAAATTAAAGCTGTTTTTATTCTTGACTGTCTATATCCTTTTGTAAAGTTTGCTCAATTTTTTTTTGCAAAGGTGGTTGAACTGATTTCTTGTAAATTTATGTTTTGTGCAAATAAGCCATTTACTTTTGTAAGTGGCTGAAATGCACAAACCATATGAACAGCTTTCTTACAAGCATGAAAGTGCACCGTGTAATTCTATAAATCATTTGCCATCGTGCTGGTGAAATGAAAACGGAACAAACAAAGTTGTGTAAGTAAATATAAATTTCCAGCAACAGTACAATTCCTTGAACTTCTTCTTAGGCCAGTCTTGAGGGGAAAGCACTTGGCTGTTCAGTGACCACAAATGTTTTGGTTTGATTTCTGTTGTTATTAATGTTTCTAATGTGTGAAAAATGGTGGCACATTTTATAATCATTTTGTGCCTGCGCTGGGCTTAGAAAGGAAAATGTCCCTGCAGAAGGTTAGTACTTTAAAGAAGTTTGTTTGTAGCTTCCCCTCAGCCCAAAGCTGCCCCCCACCCCTGTTTAACCTTTTACTTTACCAACATCCCCACATCCTTTCTGTCTTCCAACTGTCTTGAGTGCTGAGTGGCTGGAAGTTCTCCCAACGCTTCTTTTATAGCATAATTTTTATAAGTCAAAAAGGGAAATGCAGATAAACTATTATGTGAAATTTAATTAGTCCTTTGTCATGGCTTCATGAAAATACACTGCTGTGTAACAGAATGCATAAATAACAATAAACTTTAAAAAAAATCTATGTATGACAGCATATCACCAGATGTGCCCTAAAAATGAAGGGTTTCCAGAACTGTTCATTATTTACATGTCTAATGTCTTCAGATTTTGTTAACGTTCTTTTATTCTCCATTTATTCTGCTAATTTCACAATTCATGTGTGCTCTTTGAACATAGTATTTGTTAATGGTAATTGTACTTATCCACTTAGTCAAACTGCAGGATGAGTTAATGATTGAATCTTTTAGTTTTTTGTCCTTAGTTTTTGTCGAGTAACAGCTCATTTCCTTACATAGCTAGAATTTGCATTTGATTCATTCATACGCTTCTCGTGTACAAGTTTCATTGCATTGTTTCAGGTCGATTATTCCCAGCGATGATGTCATCCGATCCGATGACAGGTCGTGGATGCTAAGTGCACGGGTGAGCTGAGATCCAGGAGGATACCCGACTTGTAGGAATTTATAGGTCATCCCATCTTCTGGACAGTTCAGAGGGAGCCTGTCATAATGTCTATACTTGACGATAGCCATGGGCGTGTTTCCTTAAATGCCCGTGTGCTGTCAATACCTGTTATGCTCTTTCTGACGGAGTGGAAGAATAGGATTAATTTGGGGAGGACTATGGACCATTTGTGAGGGGCCAAACCCAGAGAGGCAGTATCCTAGTTAACCCTTATCTGACTCTGGAGTTTAAAGTTAGCTATAAGATCATTTTTTCCCTGAAGGTTGGTAGTGAAATACTCGAGGTTCTCTGAGCTTCCCTTCGTCCCCAAGCTGCAACCCCTTTAATTTCTTTTACTGTACCTCTCTTCATATTCTCTTTCTTCCAACAATGGTTTCATAGTGTAATGATCTCTTAGGCTCCAGCACTTGGCTTTGGCATAAATCTTATATTCTAATCCCAATTCTGTAAGATCATGCATAACTGCAGAATGTTATAGATGAAATACCAGAAAGTGATGTGAGTATTAAATTGTTATTGATGATATGAAAGTAAAGAGTGATCCATAAGTTTTTTAAGCAGCAATGTATATATATATATATATATATATATATATATATATATATATATATATATATATATATATATATATATACACACACACACACACACACACATAGAAGCAGCCATTATATCAGGGACGCCCATCAAGCATTTATAATGAAGTGCTCTCAGATACTCTCCCTGTTGATTTGCCAGGTCTCACCGTGACCTATGACCTTGCATACCAGTCACCTGAGATCTATAGCTTGATGTTTTGAGATGACATTGTTGCCCAGGCTTTCATTGGTGATCACCCATCCAAGTGCCTACGTGTAAGGATACTTAAATATTGAGGAAGGAATTGTACTTGACACCGTTTTGCTCTGTTAGATTTGTGCATTTTCATATTTCTTAATCATATTCGCGTCCCATGGTTTAAAAGTACATTTAATAAAAGTAATGAAGTGGAAAATACACTAAGACGTTTTTAAAAAATTATGGAAAATTGAATTATGTGCGATAAGATACAAGAGAAATCGTTCAAAACGTCTCTGGTAATATTATTTAAGTCTCCCATTAAATTATTTTAAGTTTTCTGTAAGTAGTGAGAAAAAGAAAACGATACAACTAACCCGTAAAGTATTTGAGTAGCATCAAAGTCAAATTCTCTCTCTCTCTCTCTCTCTCTCTCTCTCTCTCTCTCTCTCTCTCTCTCTCTCTCTCTCTCTCCCAATTCATCGTAGGCATTTTTTGGGATTATTTTCCTTTATTGTACGGAGTATTCCATATTAATAGTCGCATCACTCAGAAATCTCTCTCTCTCTCTCTCTCTCTCTCTCTCTCTCTCTCTCTCTCTCTCTCTCTCTCTCTCTCTCAATTCATCGTAGGCATTTTTGGGATTATTTTCTTTTATTGTACGGAGTATTCCATATTAATAGTCGTATCACTCAGAAATTAAATATCTGAAAATTTTCTTGAACGACTTGATATTTTCAGTCCCTCCTGATATCGAGTGGGAGCTTATTGTTTAAAACCTTGAGTGGCATATATATATATATATATATATATATATATATATATATATATATATATATATATATATATATATATATATATATATATATATATATATATATATATATATATATATATATATATATATATATATATATAATAATAGGCTTTAAATCCCAATGTCGAACTGCACCTTGGCTTAAAACTTGAATCCACCTGTAACTCTATTACACACAACAAGTCATTCAGGTATTTTGGACTCCCAGTCTTGATAGCGTGTTGGGTCATTACACATATTTTAAGCATTATTTTAGCTTTAATGGAGAGTCATTACAACTCAAACAATACAGGCGTAATCCTGCCACACTGCAACACCTTTTATTAATCTTGCCGCTCTTTCTAGTATATTTTGTAACTTCCTATGTTGTATTTTAGGTAGGTTATGATAGAGAGAGTTAAAATAGTCCACTCTGCTTATGACACAATTAATCACAATTGTTTTTTCACAGAACACGCATCAAGACATTTTTGACAGACGTTATTTCTAAGATGATGGCCAAAATTCACCAAGGTTTTAAAAATCATTTTTCCTTTCTGCCAACATAAATTCAGTTTTATTTTCATTCAGTTTCAACTTCTTATAATATCGTCCATTCATCAGAACTACATTACCATTTATATTGAGTCGAAAATCACCAAAATTTCTCAAATCATGTTCCCTTCCTACCAACACAAATTCCGTTTTATTTTCAGCCATTTTCGACTGCATGTTATCCATTCCGTAACACTGGTAAGAACATGAATTATTTTCTCCTTTTTATCTTCAATATTGTTTATGTAAAATAAGATTGGTGTCATCTGAAAACAGGACAAATCAATGGCATATATAATAAATATAAATTCAAGGTGTTCCCCGTCAAGTGTGTTTGGCAACAAAAGAAGCAGACGAATTTGGATAGACCCGTAAATGTCCATTTCTAAGCATTAATTTATCATCAATGGCGAAAATGTCTTTTCCAAGTACTTGAATTATATGTATTTTTTTTTAAATTAGGGGAAAATTGCCATTACTTCCTTCTGAAGCCAAAATACCTATGCTTTTTGAATTGGAGTTTCACAATGGTTCTTCATTCAATTGGATTATCGCCTATATAAGGACACCGTTTATGGATTTATAAAAAATTAACTCATATCAAAACAAGTTTTAATAATGTGAAAGAAATATAATACAACTTAAAGTTTTTGAAAATTAGGGGAACTAACACGACATCGTTGTCGCCGGCCATTACTCGACCAAAGAGACAGTGACAAGTATTCCGATAAATGTCTTTTCTGAACCCAGTGTGGCCATTTACCACTATTTTATTGTAAGTTCATATTCAAAATGTTTATCCTGTCCATTTATTACAGTTGATTTATATTAACTCTGCTTAGGTGTAAAGATATTTTGTTTTTTTTGACTCATAAGGATTGCCTAGGGGTCTGTCTCTCTGCCACGTGGCTCATCAACTGTCAACTTGCCCCCAGCAAGTGTCGCTTCCCCAAGTGCAGCAAGTGTTGAGTGGGAGCCGAAATGGCTCCGAAGAACGAATATCAACCGAGTTTTTGTGGATTTTCATAAATTTAATTTAGAAGCAGAACGTAGGCTGAAGGTTCCCCAATTACAAGCATAGGCCGACTAGGCCTAAGCAGGTGTATAGGCAATTTAGGTTATTTTTTTTACATATTCTCGTCATGGAGATTGAATTTTGTGACCTATAGTTATTTTAAAAGAAAATTTCGGTTATAACTTTAACTGACCCTAGGCTAGGTCAGTTGGGCTAGAACGAGGCCTAAGCCAGTGTCCAACTGCTTCCATAGGCCTATCCCTCACGGGCTCCCAATGTGTAGTTTAGGATTGTGCGTGGTGTAAATGAAGGATAAATACTCGAATATGTCTGACCTAACCAAATGGTTTCCATTTGCAAATTTCAGGGCAATTGCTCGTTGGGCCTGTGGGCCTGGCGCCGCCTAATTTAAGTTGCTCCTTAAGCCTGTTGAATACTCGTAGCCTAGGCAGGGTAGCGGACCATCTTCTGGTCTGCCGAAACTTAGAAAATTTATTTATTTTTGGTTAGAACTAAGCAAGAGCTCCCGGGAGGGGGGCGGGGTGGGGTAGGTATTACTTTGGAAATTGATTGTTCCCATAGGATTTTTGCTCGTCAAGAATTTACCGTTATTTTTTGTCTGTCGATAAGAATTTACCGTTATTTTTTATGTCGTAAGATTTTACTGTCGTATAAAGAATTTACTGTTATTTTTCTGTCGATAAGAATTTACCGTTATTTTTGTCTGTTGATAAGAATTTAGTTAACATCTAATTAAAGAATTTACCGTTATTTTTGTCTGTCGATAAGAATTGTTATTTTTTGTCTGTCTGTCCACCCTTATTTTTGTCTGTTGAAAGAATTTACCGCTATTTTTGTCTGTCGATAAGAATTTACCGTGTCTGTATAAGAATTTACTTTATTTTTGTCTGTTAAAATTTACCGTGGTCGTAAGAATTTACCGTTATTTTTTGTCTGTCGAGTTTACCGTTATTTTTTGTCAAAGAATTCACATTTTTTGTCTGTATAAAATTTACATTTTTTGTCTGTCGATAAGAATTTAAATTTTTGTACTTTCAACGAATCTGACCTTTATTTTTTCCTGTCGATAAATGATTAGATTTTTTGAGATAAGAATTTACATTTTTGTCTGTCCATAAGAATTTACCGCTCTCGATAAGAATTTACCGTTTTTTGTATGTCGTGAATTTACCGTTATTTTTTGTCTGTCGATAAGAATTTACCGTTATTTTTTGTATGTCGATAAGAATTTACCGTTATTTTTTGTCTGTCGATAAGAATTTACCGTTATTTTTTGTCTGTCGATAAGAATTTACCGTTATTTTTTGTCTGTCGATAAGAATTTACCACATTTTTTGTATGGTAAGAATTTACAGGGATTTTTTGTATGTCGAAAGAATTTACCGTTATTTTTTGTCTGTCTAGAATTACAGTTATTTTTTGTATGTGAAATTTACACGGCCAAAACATGTAATTAACTGAAGTTGTATGTTGTCCACCCTGAATGCTATTACCCATTGGTATAGGGAGCTAACCAGTTTCTTCACTTACCTTAAATAGATGGCCTACTGGTTAGTACTAAATAGTATAGTTCACGAACTATAGAAAGCTCGCGTATTCACAACCTGTTTCTACAGTTTTGGTTGCTAGTTCCATTTATTGGTGCTCGCGTCCATGGAAAACCCCAAAGATCCAACAAGGGGTTTCCATAGCCTTCAAAGAAGACAGAGAACACCCACTGCAGACGGTTCATATCCCGTCCAGCAAGTGCAATCCATGGGTCCCCACCCCGGCAGTACTAAACACGCGCACATTTTGTAGACAACAAACAGATGCACCGCCATTCAGAACAAAATGTAGAAAATACAGTTGAAAAGGTAAAACAGCCGCATTGGATATTCTTGAAACAAAGCAACCAATCAGGTTTGAGCATTTGTACCTTGATGACGTATAATTCATAACAAAAACAAAAGACGATTTCCCCCACCCAAAACCCCGCGTTTTCCCCAACAATAGATTGACAAAAACAAAAACCACGCCTTCATCAGCAGCACTAAAAATATAGAAAATCATGGAGTCTGTGCGGAGCTCTTGCTTGGATTTACCAGACCGTCTTCTGATTTGTCGAAACTTTAATTTTTTTTTTTTTTTGCATTTCAACAACAAGGCACAATATTCATCGTCGCAAATCATCTGTTTCCAGAGGCCTAGCGTTTCTATAAATTTGAAGGACCTACCATGTTCTCCTTGTTTTAGATGTTGAGTGCTGCCTGGTAATGTCTTGAATGAATCAAATATCAAAAAACTATATGATAGCCTCAGTAAAAAATATTAGATATCCATGGTAAAAAAATTTGACCGAAATTTGTGTACATTGTCTTTTAGGGTAATTATTAATAACCAAATTATAGTGGTTTGTTAGTCAAGGCGCAAACTCCTTCACTTTCCAGCTTAGTGAAGTCAGCTGGGACAGTTAAATATCATGGCCTAAACAGGTTATATGACCTTTATGAAAGTGGTTACTTTAAAATGTCCCTTTAAAAAAAAAAAAAGACGGTAGAACTATAGCTCCGATTCATGCCAGTTGTCACCTGAAATATTTACTGTCTAACTTAACTTTTTCTACAGTTTTTTGGTTGCTAATTATGAATTTACCTTTAATTTTTGGCGCTCGAGTGTAATTAACCCCCGAAGTCCTTCCAACAAGGGGTTTCCATACACGATCTTCGCAAGACAGAGCACGGGTGCGTCTTGTTTCGAATGGTTCATGTCCCGTCTGGCAAGTGCAATAACTTAACGTAAGGGTACCCCTCCCCCCCGGGCCAGTACTAAACACGGCGAAGGGACATTCCATTTGGCTGAAAACGAACAGATGCACCGCCAGTATCAGAACCCCTAAATGTGTAGAAAAAACTAGTTGAAAAGGTAAAAACAGGTGCAGAGTTAATATATAGAATTACCGATTATGTTTTTATATTCATCACCAAGGGGCTGATATTAAGCGCTGGCCATTTCGCCTGTAAACTGGTAGTTGCTAAACTAGAGGGGTGTGGCAGTAGTCCACAGTTTTACCATAGGAATGTATTAACGTACAGCCCGGTCTTAAGCTAAACAGCAGCCAGGTAATTTTGAAGAACAGGGCTAGTGTATAGCTGCTTTGCTTTTGGTAGTATGCAGTTAATGTATGGAAGTATTTTACTAAATGCATTGTTTTAGGATACATTTTTGTTGTTTCAAACTTGATTTAGCAAGAATTGAGTTTAGGATGCCGGGTTTATTGAAGTGGTGCACCATTTTTGAAGGTCAATTCGATGGCAGGAACACAAGAGGGGCATGCTTGAAAAAGTGTCCATCCACTCCATTTTACAGTGAACTTCTACATGCCAGCTGGGAAGATGATGATATATGCTTTTCTGTATATTTTTTATTAAGTGAGAGTTCTTGTTTCCAGTTGATTACATACATTACAACCTAAAGGTTTTGTAGGTGAGAAGGTTTGTTAATGTGAATTCATGTTCTCGAGAAACGGGAGAAGTGGGCATTGATACATTTTTGAAGTGTAAAGTAATAAAGGGTCCAGAGGTTCAGAGAGCCCTTTCCTTAATCCTAATGTAAATGCCAGATTTGATTATACTTTAAGATCAGTTGGATTTGTCAAGGTTAGATTGAGAATTTTCCTCCTTTGTGAAAGATTTTAATTGTGTTGGAATGCTGCAGTTGCTTTTGCGTAACCATTAGTGTTAGACAGGCTGATAATCTTGGTAAATGTCCCCATGACTAATCATGGCTAATATTTATTATAAGAGCTTTAGTGTGCTGTAGATTGTTGTGTAAATTGGAGTCGTTGCTTAATGGAATCGTCATTCTTGTAAAGTTTTTGTCAGCTTTCCTTAAATTCCTGCACAATCATGCAAAATAGTATGCATTCTTTTAATCTACTGGTAATAATTTTGCTTGGATAGAAAGAAAGCTTTTGTTGTTCCCTGTTAAACTTTTGTCAAGTAATACTAAATGCTGACAGCAATTGCCTATAATGCTGGAACCTTTAGGATTAATCTGTAGTGTTCCCTACTTACTGGTGCTGGTACCCCCTATCCTTAGATTGGGCAGTGGTTTAGTAGTGGCACCTCAAGTTAAACTTTGGCGGTCTAGCCTTTCTGATAAGTAATAAATGTCAGTTAAGTAACAAAGACTATAATATTATGGCTGCTCTTGAATATTTTCTAGGTACCTTACAGCTGATGGTAGTTCAGAGTTCCAAACCTAAACTAACCTGCACTTTAAACTTAACAGTCAGTTTGAGAGTTTTTGTATTTAAAAATTTATCACATCTGAAATGGTAGCAAAATGAAAAAAAAAAACCAAAACGTGGGAGCTGATTAGTTTATGGTCATTTTAAGTTGAGGTGTTGCTTGGGGAAAACAGTAACTTAAACCTTATCCTTAAAAGTTGAATGAACCTTGTTGGCAATAGTTTTGAAAACTTACTTTCATTACAGATGATACTTCAAGGTAAATTGTTCACACACGGAGAACCACTAAGGCGATGGTTTTTGCGAGGATAAATTTGTCAAGAGGCTGCAAGAGGTCTTCAGGTGCCGTCTTCAAGATCACAGCATTGAAAATGAAAGTATTAATCACTGGAAATGGTGTTTGAGTTGAAGAATCTTTGATGATCATACTTTTTGTGTTGAGTGCGAAAGATGACATGGATTTTTTTCCAGTGCCATAACCATTGACTTGAACAACTTTTTAGCAGTCTTAAAATTTACTTGTTTTATGACAAAACTGTCAGTCATGATTAGTCCCAACAGTTGACCTTTTCCAACTGTGGGGGCTAACTGTGATTGATAGGTTTGTCTGGAAAAAATTGCATGAGTTTTATGAATATTTAATTCTTATTGCTGATAGCAAATTCAGTTTTAAGGTGCTCAGTCATTATGAAATGCTCAAGTAAATTGGTAATGTAAGGTTCAAGGTCATTCATTGCCAAGTCAAATTGAGAAAGGGTTTTTGAAGCATGCAAAATTCCTACTTTGCATCCATGCTTTTATTTCCATTCACTTCACAGCCAGTGTTCCTTGGCTCTTAGTTACTGAAAGTAACATGAGTGCTGTAATGCATTTCCTGTTTGTGTGGTGATAATCCCTTTTGATTCTGGACCTGAAAATAACCCGACAAAAAATGTTTCAGTACAAATGAGTGAGGTAAAATAAATTTCTTTGATATGTCTTTTCTGAATGTAAAGCAATATTTGTATTAATGCATTTTTAAAAAGCTACAGTGTGGCATTTAAGTTTTCCATTATTTAAGAAGGTAGCCACTGGGTTAATCTTGTGCACATAGTTTAAAGAAAGTGTTCTATATAAATCAGCTTTATTTTTTGTAAAAAGTTTTATCAACCACTGAAATCTCATAATGTTGCTGCAATTTTGGGAGAATTCAATTGGGTAGTTAATTTTCCCTGTTTTCAAAATTATCACATGAAAAACTATCTACTACTTCAACCATTCTCAGTTTTGTACACCCCCTTCTTACACTGTTGATGATTTAAACTAAAGGTTATCTGCTTTCTGAGTTTCTTTCTCACCTGTTCCCTTCAATCTCTACATACCTGGCCATCCAACTTTTTAAATTCAACTCTGATCCACCTGTAACTCATTTAAAACCAAATCCTGACTCCTAAGAGGCTACAAATGTGAATCTGGTCTCATTAAATTCATATTACATTACACATTCATCTGAAACATTACTAAGCAAACCTGGTTACACTCAGGAACCCCACAAAACATACAGGAACAAAAACGTTGGCACAGGACTAGCAACCTTATTCCATAAATCAACAGCTTAACATTGTGCTACAGGCTTGCTATAGAAATTAGAACCACAGGTGTTCCAGCAGGAGCTGGCGTAATTGGAGTTGAGCGTGCACTGTTAGAGGTGATCAGTAAGTCTCCGGTATTCAACACGTTCCCACTGCCTACAGATGTTGAGATCGCACTCGAAAACTATGATCAGGTAATGGATAATCCATTCAGGTACCACATGGGATCATTATACCTCACTGGAGAAGACAGGGTCCAGAAAACACCAACCACTGTGGGTCACTTAGTATCATGGGTCAAGATCTTTCGCCCTCGTTCTTCAGTCGCTAAGTCTCCCCATTGCATGGTTTTCAACAGCAATCCTCCAGAGTGGCGAGCGGAGGACTACAGTGACTATGACAATGAGTGGGAAACTTACTGTGCAGCAATGAAGGCTAAATTACAGACTGACTTACCCAATAAGGCAGCTGACACATACCTTGAAGCATATGCTCCAGGTCATGGCGGTGTATTACCAAATAGTGTCAAGTCCCGAGTAATGGAAGCAATGGGCTCTAGTGAAAAGGCAATTGTGGAGCAGATGAATAAGTTGAATGACATCCGTAAGCAACTAGGACTGAAAGCCGATCCCCTCGCATACCAGCAGTGGAAGGCAGGCCAAATAAAGATCATTCGACTTCCTGCCCAACCTCAAATCTTAGGATCACCTGTCCCTTCAAGCCCAATCCTCCATCATACGCCAGTTAGACATTTACCAGGTTCTTCCCCGAGCTGGCCCCTCAGCTGGAATTGCCCCAGACCATGAACATTTAGAGCTGGCTCCTAAATCACCTAGCAAGTCGGTGATACCTGAAGATAGTGATGCTGATAGCACTGCCAGCAAAACTACAGTTAAACGCAAGAACACCTGGGGTTCTAATTTCTATAGCAAGCCCGTAGCACAATGTTAAGCTGTTGATTTATGGAATAAGGTTGCTAGTCCTGAGCAACGTTTTTGTTTCTGCATGTTTTGAGGGGTTCAGGGTAACCAGAAGGTTTGCTTAGTAATGTTTCAGATGAATGTCAATTAATAGAATTTAATGAGACCAGATTACATTTGTAGCCTGTTAGGAGTGGATTTGGTTTTAAATGAGTTACAGGTGGATCAGAGTTGAATGAAAAAAGTTGGATGGCCAGGTACGTAGAGATTGAAGGGAACAGGTGAGAAGGAAACTCAGAAAGCAGAGAACCTTTAGTTCAAATCATCAACAGTGTAAGAAGGGGGTGTACAAAATTGAGAATGGTTGAAGCAGTAGATAGTTTTTCATGTAATAATTTTGAAAACTGGGGAAATTAACTGAAGTTGGTGTTGGTGACAAGTGTTTGGTTGTGAATGTATGATATACCAAAGTGTGAAGGAATGCTTCCCTCACGAAGGATATTCTTGACCTCCGTTGCCTGTACTTGGGCCTAATACCAAATATCATCCCTTAAAGAGTCCAGGGTAGTAATAATGATTCTCGGTTCATTGACAGAAGGGAAGATCTTTTACATTTATGTTCAGCGCACATGCAAGAATGTTTGTGGGATGAGGCCCCAAATGGTGAATTCAAATAAGCTGTAAATGTTGAATGTATGAAGAAAGTTGAATATTTGTCTGGATTGTACTTGGAGCAATTGTAGGCATTATAACAGAAACTTGCATATGAGAGAGGTTTTGTATATGTGTAGTCGTGTGCAGGTGTTCTTGTCCTATCTCTGCCTGTGCCCACATCTGGATAAAAGATATGACTAAGTTGGATAAGAGAAGGTTAGTTTGGTAATCTGTGGATGTGACAGGTTACTTGATTATAGTTTAAAGTTAAATTTTTTATGAAGTCTTATGCACATACAAATTCATGGAGGTTGGGCTGCTTCCAAATATTTTGTTATCTTTGAATTACAGTACTAATAATTTTTGATATTGAATGAATCCAAATTTTGTAAATGCTAGGCCATAACTGTTTCTCCTTAATATTTTTTTATTTAAAGGTTACTGGTGTAAAATTTTCTATGCCGAATTGATATATTGACATTTTCTTTGTGCAATAGTGTGCTACCTTGCTGCTGCATAAAAGGGATGTGTGTTTTGGCAAAATGATTTTTGTAACATGTTTTATGAGTTGTCCTTTATATAACTCAAGTTTGATATATAATTTTTTAGAAATGTTTTGTTTTGCTGTTGCAAATGTATTGCAGTTATAATACTTTGAGTATTGTAAGGTTGTTGACATTCTTGTATTGCAACTTTTTCTGTGATTACACTTTTTAGTCTTGAACCTAACACTTTGACATTATTTGACACTTGACATTACTTTACCTGTAGGAGCTGGTTTATTTTTCCTGCATCCTCTGCCTTCAAGAAGTCTCACAAGCAAATTTCTGGGGTCTCTTATCTTTCTGCCAGTCTTTGCAATATCAGAAGTCTGGTGTTAAACTTGAATTTGCTTTTCCAAAATAAAAACCTTTAATCTAATTACTGAATATCATACTTCATATGGAGTAATGGTAACCTGGATATGAATCTTATCAGGTTGGTAAGTGTTAAAAAGGTAACATTAATAAAGAGGTGCAAGCCATTTTAAGTATTGGCTCCCTATCTGCCTCCATAAATTGTCTGTTCATTATTTTGCTAGCTTTTTAGAGATCTTAGGTCAGGACATTTAATCCTAAGGAATTGCCAGTTAGTTGGCATAGAGAAAGCATGAAAAGCAGATATAATATACAAGACATATCAGTCCATCGCATCCTATGAATTCCATTATTGAATTCATTAATTTTTGTCTGGTGACAACTTACTTTATTGCAGAAATCTTACCGCCTTCAAAGGATGGGTTTCCTAAAGGAGACACTGCTGCTTGCATTACATCCTACATAGCCCTTAAAAGATTGCATTTTAGACTTCTTGCAGCCCTTTATTTTTTCCATCTCTGGTTGTATTGGTTCGTGTCATTTAATGAGTATTGTAGTGATATGGTGTAGTTCATTGAATTTTTAATTATCCAATATTTAAAGTTCTGCTATAGTCTAGCAATCAATTAACCATTAAAGACCCACCATAGTCTAGGGAATGCTGAGGACTACACATCTGTGCAGCTCTGGAATTTATCCCATTCATATTTACTTTGGTGAAGAGCTCATGTGTGTGTTGAGCTCTTGGTGTATTTAGAACTTGCCTTGATAATGATCACAAGTTATCATTTGCTGTCTCTTGGGAGAACGGTTTTCCACTCGTTCCCCATTGTATTTTCCTCGAAGGGTGGCAGTGCCATCATTATACCTCGTGGTGCACTGTAGGCATTGCTTGAGGTTCTTTGCAACATCTTTCATTCCGTTTACTGCACCTCCATTTATATTCTTTCTTCCTATGTACTTTCCACCTTCTGACAATTTTCAACATTTTTTTCAGTGCTGAATTACCCGATAGGTCCCAGCGCTTTGCCGTTGGCCTAATTTTCTATGTCATCTCCCATTCCCCCACCTTATTTTCGTTTGCTTGGGTTGGGAAGGGCATTAGGTGTTCTGTCCCAATGTCCTATGACAATGTAAAATACAGTAAGGCCTCAAACCAATCACTATCCACATGAATTTCATGGGAGAAGTTGCAAAATCATAACCTGCATAGCCTAACTTTCTAAAATTAATACAGTACCTGTTTATGGTACTTGTTAAATATTCCTAAAAAAACTGGTAACTTGATGATCTGCACTTTCTCCCAGCTTTGTGAAAAATGTGCAAGTGACCAATACACACATATACCTTTCTATAGAAAATATTTTGTGAAGAAATTGCTCATTATGATAAGTGTTAGTATTATGAATCTTAGCTTGTTATTTTTTTATATAAATATTAGTTTGTGGAGTCTCAGATACTTTGTAAAGATTATTTATATGTGAATCCTGATGCTCTTTTGGCAAAATTTCTCTCTCTCTCTCTCTCTCTCAGCTTTCACCATAGCTTGGTTGTGTTATTGATTTGCAATATCAGTTTTATTAGCAATAAACCTTTTCATGCTATACCGAGATAAAAATTGTTAAAAGATTTAATCTGCTGTTAAAAAGTTCATCTGAATAAAAGGAAAATGCCAGCGTGAACTGTTGTGTAATATCATTAAATATTTTATCTGTTTTTGCAAGGGTAAGAAATTTAAGTTTTTTTGTTTGTCAGTATAACCCATCCACATAGTTTTCCCAAAATCTTCAAAGTACTTGAAAGTATTTTCCCTTGAAAATTTAATCACCAGAATTTTTTTCAACTTCAGGAGGGAATTTAACATTATGCTTGCTGTATTTTGATGCTTGCTGTATTTTGGTTCCATTTGCCTGCTAATTTCTCATTACTGTCATCTGAATGATACTTGAGAGTATTATTTTCACACTAATCTTTCTCTAAAAACCTTTTTCTGCCAAGTCAAAAGACATCTTGGTCCACAGATATTTTTTCTTTAGTGTAGTTTCATGAAGTTGATGGGAAACTTCAGTTAAGAAAAATGGGTTAAGAAAGGGCACTATCTAAATTAATTAATGTACACGTTGTTGGTGCCAAGGCCTTGTACCAGTAACAGAAATGAACAATTCTAGATTGCCACTCATCCCATGGAAATTTAATTTGAAATTGTATGTATGAATTCCCTTGACCTAAATTATTTCTGGTGAATTTATTGAATATTGTTAAGCTACCTTTTGTTGAAAGTTGTAAAAGTATTGTAAAATTGTCACCAAAATCCTTTTTTAGCTGTAGGTCAGTTGATCCTAAGTTGTAAATATTTAAGACAAAATAGGTTAAAGAAGAAAGATTGTTTCAAGCTACAAAACTGTTGTAGTCAAGCTTTTGGAAATCAAAGGCAAATGGTAGATCAAGACTGAGACCAAGTGCTCAAAATTGTAGTGTTTCATGCCTAATGATATTCTAAAGGGAAAGCGGAAAAAGATCACTTTGAAGTTTTCTTGAAAAAATTTCTTTTCAAAACTCTTAGAAAATCAAAGAGAAAATCAGTCGAGTTCACAAAGGTGTGTCTGACCATAATGTAAAACATTTTATTAAATTTTTTAATATACTGTAAGTTTTGCAAAAAATCTAAGTGAATTGTACAATTAAGAAAATTTTCTTGAAATAACTAAGTTTTAATATTTTGAGTTATATTAGTGTTAGATAAGTGGAAGGTCTCACTACTACTAGTTTTTAACTTTTGATGTTTACATGTGCAATGTGTACTTTTTATATCTTTGTAACTACCAAACTACTAGGTTGAGGAATGGATTATATAAATCTCAGTTTTGAGACCTTTGTCTCCTCAGTGTGGGTTAGTATTATTCACCCTTGAGGTGGTGTGATGTCTCATAACTTGGAATGTTTTCCATTCCTCAAACTTAGTTTTATAATATTTTGATATTGAGCATTGAACATCAGTTTAGTTATATTTGAGACGACTTTTCTGTGCGTAGACTTCCCAGCATAGGCTATGTTTATGCTTTGTGTTATGATGTATGAACAAGTAATTATACCATGTTTAGATATATTAAAATACCATGTAAGAATGCAATGTTTAGATGTATATTAAAAAAATCAATAAGAACCAGAACTTTTATTTCTCCATGAAATATACATAAGAACAAATAGAAAAAAAAATTTCAAGTAATTTTTTTTTAGTAAGTTTAAGTGTCCCCCCTCAAATAAGGGGCTGACCTTATAGAACCAGTTTTGCTGGTACTCGAGAGCCTTACTAGAGTCCTGAATACCAGAGACCGTACATACTGTATTGGTCATAAACCCACTGAGAAGTATGGTGTGGTCTTCCTCTCTAAATGGGAAGCATCATTATAGTACTTGGCAATTCTTTGCTTGCTAGAAAATATCCTGTCACTAGAATATCATCCAGTTAGTTAACATTCACCAATCTGATCTCGAAACAGCATGATAACAATGAGGATTATAACTTTAATCTCTGCTGCTGAATTTTTTGCTTACTGATAAAGTCTTTATTAAATGGCTAAAATCCATTAAGGCATTCAAAGTACCACATCACCAAACATAATCTTGGTCACAGAGACTCGAAAACTCCCAAGTCTTGCCTCTAACTTGACTAATATTCAGTTTTCAAGTTCCACTAAACCAACATGAGAGTTCATCTACCAAACCATGACTACCTTGAGTAAGAAAATGGTTTTAGGATTTTTAACTTGTTCAGCGATCAAAGACCATCTTCAGTACTGCAGTTTCATAGCCCTTAACTTTGGCATTCAACTGACTCCTGCTTCCAAACATGACTGGTAAGAATATTGTACATGAAAAGTGAATTGTCCACCAGAACGAGTACTTGAATAACACTCCAATAAAGCTGAGAGACTTTTCTTTCATGAGACGTTTTGGAAGGGCAGTCGAGTCTTTATGTATCCTAATTTCCACGAAGCAGTACATAGCCTAGAATCTAATTCCAGTTTATGAAGTTAGAATATTCAGAAAGCAGTAGCAATACTGTAACTCTTCCACACTCCTTTGAAAGCAACAATATTCGGTTAAGCAGTATATATTCAACTACAGAGATGATAGTCACCAAAGTACTACTATACAACAAATATAATCTACACTGTTGAGCAAACATTTCCCTGTATCTATAATCAAATTTCTTGATCAACAGAAACATATATCTCTATTTTTCAAGTACATAGATCTTAATTTGACCTAAAAAGGAACAGCTACTGGGTTTGCTCAATCAACTTTAAGAATTATGTAGTAAAGCCGTACTGATTCATGTGAAATATGCAGCAACTAACTGGAGTCTATTTATATTATCACATCATTATAAACACTGAAAAGCTACGTGAAAACCATAAAAATGTGAATCCAAATTCATTAATTTTCAGACTTTTTAGTTTAATGCCCCAGGTCACCACCACGGACAGGAGTCCTTACTTTAAATACAGTTTATTATACCAGGATAACAGAAGCTATCTAGAAAACAGCAAAGCCAAATACAAGTCCAAGACATACCATTCATGCGATGCTTCTCGAATGAGCAAAAGAATTAGGAAAAGGGGATGACATCAATGCACGGTACTGCCCCGACACCCCTAGCTTCACCCTAGCTAATAAGGTGCCTGATTGGACTGCTGTCACATTCCCCTACATTGACAAGTTAGCACAGGCAGTACGCCCACTAAAGTAAAAATCTGAAAGAAATGCCTCTGGTACTAAGATAATCTCGGGTACCACAGAGCAGCAATCAAACATCTCCCCTGGAGGGCAACTACCTGACCTTTGCATTAACCAAACATCCATATATGATAAAGTCATTTCCTGCATCTTCTGTAAATCAAAAGGTAAATTGTATTTGAAATGGTGCCTTTTAATTGTAGCCTTTGAGCCAATGGCCATCTTCAGTCTCCAGTTGTCCTTAATATATAGCTTGAAACAAAATGATTGTTGCCTGTTTTTTAATGTAATTAAAACATACATTCTGTCCTCACATATGTCTAAACACCAACAGATTCTAAGCAAATATGGCCCTTGTAACTTCGAGACTCGGTTCCTCCAACAAATCTGAATCTTATTATGCATGTAACCAACTAAGAATGAAACCACGCACTAATAAATCTACAAAATATCAACTAGATAAAAAATCTAAGAATGATTTGGTGTAAAACACAAGAGAAAAATTTTCCATGAACTCAGACACCTTTTTTTCTTTCAGTCAACTCTCTGAAATTCTAACTATATTAAATTTTGCAACAAGAGACAGGCATTCGTACAAAGATGACAGTGTACCAGTAGTATGCCTCAGTAATGCTGAAAATTGCAGGAGAATTGCAACATCCCTGCCTCAAAATGCAGATATCTGTAACAAGATATCCCAGTTAATCCGTTGAAAAAACATGAGCAAAACCAATAATACCTAATGCACACCAAACAGCATCCAACTAATAGGGTTCCACAAAAGAATGTGCACATTATGACACCTGCTTTGGAGTAAAAGCAAACCTTTACCCTGACACCTGCTTTGGAGTAAAAGCAAACCTTTACCCTGACACCTGCTTTGGAGTAAAAGCAAACCTTTACCCTGACACCTGCTTTGGAGTAAATGCAAACCTTTTAACCTAACACCCAAGATTAAAAATATGGACCTTCCATGTTCAAGTAATGCCCCACGCAACAAGCACACTAGAAGTCCTAAAAAACCAAGGGCGTGGAGAGACTGCACTGCAAAATACTCAAGTTGACGTACTGAAATATCCGCAATACATGAATCCCAAGACATGAAAGAACCTGCACTTGATTATGCAGCAGTGAGTGTCACAGTCAACCCTTATTATTGCAGAGTGAGCAAAAAACCACTTGACCCATGACAAAAAGATAAAAACGAAGATAAGGCCGTGGCAACTACGACATGCAAGATTTGCTAAGTGATATACAGACCTCAAATCTTTAACTACACCCCTATCATTTAGATCCCTCTTTGCAAGCTAGCAGTAACAGCTTACAGGCTACAAACAAGCTCTATAAAGCTGGGAATTAACAAAATCATCAAACATCTGCAAAGGCAGGAACTTTGGATAGAAACTATGGCTATAAACTCACAGCAATAAACAAAAGATTTGGTGACTTTACCAAAAAAACCCTTCTTTCCAGTCTTGATAGATAAACAAAATAAAAGTTTTGCATGCATAGGCTGCTCAAAGATAGTCATTGCTGACAAAAGACCAGCTTAACCTAATAACTGCAATAATCAACTTCAAATGGTAACCAGTCTTTCATAAACATTTCATATACAATGAGTTGATCATCAACTCATCCACTAACCAAGTATGACTAATAATAAAGGATGTCAACATACCAAGTACAGTACCATATGCAAAGATGAATGTCCTCAGATAAATATGAGTAACCTGGATTTTAATCATAATTATAATACAAGAAAAACCACAAGGACAATTGTTAAGAGTATTGAGGTCTGAGTCAATTTGAGATAAACCACTGAGCCATAATAATACAGTATTAAGCAGCAAAAAGTACTACTGGATGAGAGTGTGTCTACTTGCACTGAAATAACAAGGGACGTAGCACCATAAAAGAAAAATGCAATGCCACTATTGCATAGATCACAATTTTATGTCAGTGCAGTGGAATCAAGGTTTCCAGCAGGCAAAATTGAATGTTTGTCCAATGAATGCTTCCCTTTTTGTGAAAAGGTAATACATCACACGTAAAATTTGTCAAACCAAAACCAACACAAAAAACGAGAGAGAGAGAGAGAGAGAGAGAGAGAGAGAGAGAGAGAGAGAGAGAGAGAGAGAGAGAGAGAGAGAGAGAGAGAGAGAGAGAGAGGGTTAATGACACTGGCCCCTTACTTTGTGTCTGGAGGTGAGGCAAGAACGTCCCAATGCCTTTGGTTAAGCTGATGAGAATTTCTTTTAGGATATCACAGACCAACAAGAGGAAGCGGATCAAAACAATTCAGAGCTTAATTAAAAATGACTAACCAACTTCTTAACAATGGAACAGCACACATACAGAATTCAAATACAGTAACTGGAGATGAAGGCCCATGAACAAAAGTTACTTCTTGTTAAGTGCATTATAAGTAATTTCACTTTACTTCATTAACAGATAATGATAAAGCAGTGTCTTCAACAAATATAGCTTAAAAGGTGTGAGAAGCAAACAGGAAACTAATGTTCCACACTATGGAAAGTTACTTCTTGTTAATTACAAGTAATTTCAACTTCATTAAGACAATGATAAAGCAGTCACTTCAACAAATATAGCTTAAAAGGTGTGAGAAGCAAACAGGAAACTAATGTTCTACACTATGGAAGCAATGATCAAGGACTGATGCCAAAATAGCAATTTTCATTCCATATCTACAGCTGCATACACTGATATGCGACTTACAATCATGCAAGTGACCCACCATACAAGTAAACAGATAATGACAGCAATAGCCAACACAACATAGACAAAATACATTATGTACTATTCTCTCAAAGGGGAGGATGAAACTAAAAGCATGATGGAAGAAAGGGGTTAGTGATGAAAAGACACCGTTCTCACTCAATGCTTTCAGTATCACTAGAGAAAGGAAGGAGACCTTTCAAAGAAACTAGTTTAAACCCAACACAAGAATGGTTATTTCCCCTAAGATCTGGAGGAGCTGTGCAAGGAAAAAGAATTCATGAAACTTCTTACAGGAAGACTTTGGCCACTGCCAGCATGAAGCAAAAGGTGAATTCTTTGGATCTTCAAAATCCAAATTTTAAGTTGTATTTAACGACAGGAGGGTCATTCAGGTTGTTTCTAAATGACAGAATAAAATTGAATTATGGATTTAAAGAGTGCACAGAAACAAAATCCAGAGTGCAATACAAATCTTTCATACCAAGGTACATAAATACTAGGCTGGATTTATGATTATATATGCCAAATAAATCCTTTAAGAGAGAGAGAGAGAGAGAGAGAGAGAGAGAGAGAGAGAGAGAGAGAGAGAGAGAGAGAGAGAGAGAGAGAGAGAGAGAGAGAGATTGATTCAGTAACTCAAGCAAAAACAATTCCTTCAGACCGGAAAGAAGTAAATTGAATACAAAATCATCCAGATGCCAAGTACAAAATGAATCTTTCAAACCAAAGAGACAGAAGTCCAGAATGGATTTAGGGATGTAAAGTACAAAATGACTCTTCCTGAATACGAATATAAAAACAGAACCAATTTAGATGCTTAGGTATTCAATCTGTATCTCATACAACATGGAATCAGTTTGGAAAGGACAACACATCACCTCAAATAGAAGTATCTAAAGGACTTTGTAACAGAGGTTACACTAAATCTCTTGAAACAATTAGTGGGTTTTGGAATGTATTAAAATATAGCAAGAAATATTTACAACTTTCGTTGGAGGATGACTGAAGATGATAATTCCCCAAGTAATCTCTGTAATTGGTATTTCTGGAGAGAAGGAAAAGAAAAACTGTTTCTGAAACCTCAAATTATGGAGGGTGGGAAAGCTTCTATCAGCAAAAGCAAACAGAAATATTTCTCAACCTTAACAAAAACTTCCAGCCCAGATGCAATGTGAAAAACATGAAAGCATATTTTTCACTGCACTCTCCCTAAAGTCATGCTTTTGGGTAATACAATAAAAAAAGAACCTTTCAGAAGGGAAACATGTCTAGCATTAGCTCACAAAACTTCCAATTGATACTGTACTCAGAAAAAGATGCCAAAACTTCTTTGATGTCTCAGTCATCCTGTGCAATCCCATTATGTCACCAACATCAACCAAAACAGGGTATACCTAGGAAACTTTAATCAGCAGGTTGACGAAACTATGCAATAACTTGGTGACAAATAAAACTGAGTCAACACCCTTCAATTCATATTGAAAATTGTCAGAATTCTGGCAGTACTTGAAAGGTACAGCAAAATATCTCCTCATAAATACCACAGCATAAGTAAGTGCATATCACAAATGCAAGCTTTAAATTAGATAAGCCACAAGACTTAAATTTATTTTAAGACTGGCTTCAACTGACTAAGTGGTGAGGATGAGCTACTGGTCTATCGCAGCGCCACAGTAAATACCTTAAGGTTTTTTAGTGAAAACAGATCATACTCATGAGTAATGCATATTTCCAAGCCTTTTCCTGGACCATAAACTGCATGGGATAAAATAAAACTAATGGCTATCAATGTAAAAAAAGAAAGTTCTTAGGCTTGAGTTCTTTTTATACATGATATTTCCACATCACTATAATCTTCCAGTGACCTACAAAACCATCCTTATTGTGCAATGATTTCTTAGTTTCAATGCCCAATAATCAAAACTGGCTTTCACCATGAGATAGAAACCTTTAAACACAACCATGCAACTATGAAATGCCAAAACCATCCTTACTGTGCAACGATTTCTTAGCTTAAATGCCCAATAATCAAAACTGGCTTTCACTATGAGATACAAACCATTAAACACAATCATGCAATTAGTGAAATGCCAAAACCATCTTGTTGAGCAATGATTTCTTAGTTTAAATGCCCAATCATCAAAACTAGCTTTCAATATGAGACAGAAACCTTTAAACACAACCACATAATTGGTGAAATGCCAAAATCATCATCATTTCATCATGAAGACATCTGAAACCCTAGAAGATTGAGCATGAAAACCTGCATAAAATATGCAATACAGGCCTAAAATCCAAACATGAAAATGGTACTCAACTAACAGAAACTAATTTGCATTGGATAACCATAAAAACTTAATTAAAGCATTCAAATTACAGTACCAAAACCAAGGAAAAATATAGCACCTCAGAACTCTGAAAACTCACACCACACAAAAATCTGAGACAAGATTTGGATAAAACCAAAGGTGGATGCACAACTCAGCTTTTGAAAAGACCCCACACACACTCTTCAGCATATAAAATCATTTCCCTTTTCCAATAATGGCTAAATACACAATGACAACAGCATATTAAGCTTTCATGGTAAATTTAGCAACATACCATTATGACAACAATTTCAATGTCACTTTCTGGAGCTGGAGAAAACATGCCTATACCATTAAAACCAGTGAACGAGACCTCGGGCACTGGAATCATATGAATCTACTCGTATGGCCATGTTTTTCCTTTTGACAAAGATTAGCAGGAAATAACAATACACATACAGACAGTTCAAGGAAACGAAAGGTTGGTGCATCAGTTCTTTGTTAAATGATGCGACCAATTTGCATGTTACACTTTTCTTCCTTCAGTTACACATTTAGAAACATAACGAGCAAATGAGCCTTAGACATGTATAGAGTGATACTGGTTCCCTTTCTAGATAGTTTTATGAGCCTAAATATAAAAAATGTACCTAAAACTCTTCCAATTCCTTTTGGGGGGGACATGCTACTATCATAAACTAAAAATGTCCTCAGAATTAATGACTTACATTCACATTCTTTTTGCTTTTCAGTGTTTCAGATGTAATGATATAAACAGACTTCTAATCAATTACTACATACTCAGAGACAGCAACACAGCATTCCTATATTCTTATGCCAAATTGAGCAAGCACTGAATGTTCATCTTCAGATAAAATTAATACAGGTATGTCCCACCAAAAATATAGAGAAATATTCCCTGTTAAACAATTCATTTAGTTATAAAAAAAGTGATATTTGCCAGACAATGTAAGTCATACGTGAAATATACATATTTTGGCAATATATAGATCTTAACAGTAGAATGTAACCGGCTTATCCAAGTATTTTTATCCAGAGACATGTGGAAGATCTGTGGATGATTACTTTGCTTTCTGAAACTATACTTTCAAAAGAACTGGACTTAGCATCTAGTTTATATATTCACTGTGGGAATTAGATTACACAACAACACTGAATTACCTCTAAAAAATCTGATAAAAGGGAAGCCTTCCACTTTAGTGGTCAAATTACTCAACTAACGCCCTTGTTTCAAACAATGCTTTCCATGTACATTGCTCCATGCGTCAGTCACAATGTAAGGCAGAAGCCAATCTGATTGGCAAAAGTTCTACAAGGGACTACAAACAATAGTACCAAAGATGGTCTATGAATTCTGAAAGTTGGAAAAATTCTAAATTCATTTGTTACATCTTCAGTCATAATTTGAAAGACAACCTTGCTCCATGTTAGCCAAGTGGACCTTAAAAAATCTGACAATGTGTCAAGTAAAAGCTGTGACTCACGATCTTCTCTACGGTCCAAGGTCAACTTTGGATTTGTGATATTTGAGACGCCTTTGAGAATTTAAGTTTAGCTAAGTAAAAAACTTGATCAATAAGACTGAAATTTCAACAGCACAGTCTTAAGCTATAACTACCTCTACAGTGTTATTATGGTGATTAGAGATACATTTTCAGTAAATAATAACAAACTGGACAATGTCCAAGGGACAAAATATCTCTAGTAAGCAAACAGTTGTCACATACCATAACAAAAATCCCATTTAAGAGACGAAACACAACACCATACTTCTCTTGGGACTGTTTATGACTTCTGCATGGACTCTGGTAGCAGGGCAAAAGGGAAGCCTTAACAAGCACCAGCGCAATTCCACAAGGTCAGCCCCTTGGGGTGGTGGCACTATGCCTTTATTCTTAATCTTTCCAGTTTTTAACTAACTACACCTGGAAGAGAACTTCAGCTTCAGAGTCAAGATCACAAAAAATGCTGAAGACTACATAAAGAATTTCATTTTGACACAAGCCTGGAAGCATGCCGAGCCATGTACGATTCTACTCGAGGACAAGAAAACTACTCCTAGTATTTCAATCAAGCAAGAAAATTCATAAGATCATTTATGGATCCTTCAAGTGCCGAATACCTACGTGTACCGATTCAGTGCTCTGGCTGAACTACCTAATAATAATAATAATAATAATAATAATAATAATAATAATAATAATAATAATAATAATAATAATAATAATAATAATAACAGCAACAACTTTCACCTACAGTAATTTGATTTTCATGGCCAAAATACCATTCCAACGTTACCTTCCCCAGTAATAAGTAATAGCACCATGTACAGTCATTCAGATACTATGTCTGGAATTTTACTCTTTCTATTTTCCCAAATCTTGTTAACATTCCACCACCGAAGAGGCAGATCTATTGCTACACTTTTCCTTACTTTTTATTTTTGCTGTTCTATTTGGGGCCGGTCTGCTAGTCAAAGTGATCTTCCTTTAATAAGAGAAAACATTCACTTAGCTCTAATTACCTGACAAAAGCATGAAAATCCTACCTACACAATCATTAAAAATAATTGCTCTAGAATGCCCATTACAAATGCAATAATGCCACCTTACTAATGTATCAAATCTTCACCTAATATACTGTTATAATATCTCACATTTCATTAGCACTAAACCTCGGTGAATACAAATGAAAAGTTTTCTATTATCTCCATTGCATCAATACCTAATGCACTGCGCTAATCAATATAAATTTCTAAAACTGCATTCAGATGACAAGATTTCTGTGAAGCTACAAAACGAAAGGCCACTGACATGCCCAGACTTGTGTCAAATGAAATTTTACAAAGTAAAGTGAAATTTCAACATCAAAAAAAAGTTCTCTTAAACAACCATCAAATTACAATTGGTACAAGACTCTAGATCAGTTCTGACAAGTACAATATCTAAATGAATAAGAAAAATCATTGCACTATACTGCCAGAGTGGCCAAAGTTAGTTATTGCAAAGGGATTTTAAACCAGTCATATTACAGGATTTCAAATCAGTATCACTGTATGCAAAAATTACTCTTAACCAAACAATCGTGTGGTGGTTACAAATGGTAGATCCAGACAAGAGGACAAAGGTCTGAAAATTAACTTCATATCTGAAACAATTACAGTACATTAATGTCAGTCGTACACTTTTAATCTGAGTTATGAGCAAATGCACAATAACTTCAAACCACAAAAAACAGTCCATGGAACACAGCTGAAAAAGGCCTATAAATATTAAGCTACATGATCATATACTAAGCCACTAAAAGGTACAAATTCTGATGAAAAGAGCCACTGTGGTGATATCAGTTAAAATTATGAGAAGTGGCTTCAAGATTACACACCTATTATCTAGACTGATGCTTTATCACTGGGGTCCACCTACTAACAAACGCTCTCAATCTCACTTCATGGTTTATTTGATGTTTCCCATTTATTTTTCTCTGTTAATTCTCTTTTATATACCACTTTACTTCTGTATTTCTTCTATAATGGGATGCATTGATCAATTTATTATCCATACACACACACACACACACATAGAGTACTACTTTATATAATATAAACAGCTTATACATAAATATTAAACTGCCAATGATACTTGCACAATATTCACAATTTTCCATAAAGATTGTACCCTACTAAGAGGTTCATTTCCCTGATACAGTACTGGCAATTTGCTGGGCCAGAGAAAAAATATCTTCATGCTCACAATGTAAAGAAAAAGCTCCGGACAAAAAATGACACAAAGGTCACATAAAAAAACAGAAAAAACACTACTGTGGCAACATAGAAAAACAAAACTCTGGAAAACTGTACCCCCAAATTGCCTTATACTATATCATAAAATTCTTAAAACTGTATATATGACCTGATCATTTTTACACATACTTTCAAAGTACATTTCTGTGCGGATTATTTAGTTTAAATGTTATGTTATGTCATATTTCATAACAGAGTACTTGCAATTCTTGGCTGCAAAAGATTAGGCGCTACTCAATCTTTACCTGTGCTGAAACTACTCTAGGCGTTTCGAATACACTACAATTGTGGACCAACCGTTCAATAACCTAATCAATGAAACCCATTATATCCAGCGCAAGCTCCATAAAAAGCGTTGTAATCCAAGAATTGGCACCCGTATCTTCCCTCCTGGCAAGACACGGTAGACACGGCATTTATAGTCCAGGTGCTATTAGTCATCACTGGGCATTGTTCCTCACCAAACAGTTCCAGCAAACTGGGCAGGCATTAACAGAAGCCTTGAAATGATTTCAGGCCTTCATGCCTGAAAATATTGGTCTTGCTTGTCAAATCTTCATTAATCTAGTTTATATTCCTGTTTTTAGAGTTGCAGAGCACTATTGACAATAACCAAGAATGAACAGTTGCTATTTCAACTTTCCCTTTTACCAATAAATCTAACAATGAACTTACTATGAAACTAAACTCTTAAAATAGTTAGAGACAAACCAATCAATATTAATGATTGCGCTTTTACCATGGAAAATTTTGGTTATCAGTAGCTATGAAGTGTTCATTTGCATCTGGTGATACACACCAATACCTCCATTAAAAGCTGAAATACTGATATACCAGTTTATGAACATCAATTTAGTAAAAGAATGAGGAAAAATACTGAAAAATACAATGGTGGGACGAAGCACACCACCAAAATGTGCTTGATTTTTGCTGGAATTAGAAAAAAAGCAAATCCTTTGACACAGACCAGTGATAAAGTATCAGTATAGAGTAAAAGTTTTTTTTTTTTTACCATATCTACATGTACTGTACTTTTGTGAAAAAGCAAAAAGAAAAATTCCACTGTGCTTTACATAAACTTAAGTACATAGTAATAATGCCCAAGAACATATCCACCTACTTGAAAACCTGAAATTTTTTCAGACAAATCATTAAGTTTGGCCACTGCTACAGTGCAGTACAGTATCCAACCCTACCAGGATTGTTAACAAGCAGAATGCATTTCCAAGATCTTGTAAAATGGAGACAAGTTTCTTACACGAAAAAGAAGGTAATGACAATAAAAACAAGTCCTGATTGAAAATGTTTTTGAGGCTTAAACATTGACCTACTTGCCTGTGAAAATTCTTGAATGGGTGAAATACAAATGACAAGCATAAAAACTGGACGAAGTTTACCTAAAAAATAAATGAAGCACTATGCATTAAGACTTCCATGAGCCCTCCTTTCTCAATTTAACAAACAGAGCTATAAAAGGAAACTGTGTTCAGCCTGTTAACAATGATATAAAAACAGTGAAAAGCTTAAAATAACATGAGGTATAGAATGCCAGGGAGCTTCTTTAATAAAAATTATATGAAAAACTCTACATCAAAGACAGGCCATATGGAACTACAGACTCTTTGTTAAATGTACCAAATGGAATTCTACCTCTTAACAGGTAACTAGCAGTGCACAAGTAACAATAGTAAATGAACCCTGATTTGTACATCACATAACCTGTACATGCACAATGACCTTAGAGAAAATAATGCCTCTGCCAATATTAAGTGGAATTCAATTCAAAGGATGTTTTCATTTAAGTTCAGTATACTATAATATGAATACTTTTAGCAGAGAAGCTGCTATGAATATTAATACAACGTCAAATCTCAAGTTATGCACTGCACTGACAAATAACCACTTGCTACAATTTCTATTTTGGGAGACCACCTTCTTCAAAGATGCATGTCTACATTGCAGTTATTTGTGTGATTAACAGAGGATGAGCACTTTGTTTCAGTTTTATTAATATCTGTTGCACATAGAGATGCATGAATTCAACAAATGTGTCAAGGATATTGGTTTCAGTGTAAATTACCTACATCTTGCAAAGTTTTTATCAAACAGTGAAAAGAGAATTAACATATGATAGAAAGCACATCTTCCAAAGTGCAGTATGCAATGGATATTGAAGATCCAAATATTGACTGGACTGCTATGGTAAAAACCGAGTACGTAGTATGAAGAAGGTTCTAGTAAGAGAGACAAGGGGTCACAAAGAGACCTGATGGCTAACAGAATGAGCAAGTGAGAAATAGGAAACAATGCCAGAGAGAGTTCTGCCTGAACATATAATGCAAGTGGTCACGTTTTCCTTTATGCACTCCAGAAAATTATGATGTCAAGAGGTAAAATCTTTAATGATTCAGGTATCAGAGTACTTTTGACAAACGGCAAGCCTTTAATAGTGGAAATCTGTCTTCATATGGACTTATAAAACAAGATACTTTGAATATATCATAATAAAAATGAACTGAATAAAATAATGCCTCATAACCAACATAACTAAATATACTACATTCATCAAAAGTTTTTGGTGACTTGCACATAAAAAGGCTTTCTTTCTAGTTTACCTTTGATAACTAATGTACTATAATGGGAAATAACTGTGAGTTCATGAATCATAAAAAATTAATTTTCAACTTAACCTGAACTGAGATACATGGTCTACCTGGCATTTTTACCTTTTACGAAATATTGACAAGGATTATTTTACAAACTGCTCAGACAGAACTGCACAAAATTAATTATAAATCACATGAATCTACAAAATATCTTATTCATGATTTTCATTTCTGTAACTCAAGCAATCAACTGCCATTTCTTCTGTTTGTACAATTAATATCTCACACATTTCCTTTTACAGTAACAAACTGACAGAAACATGTTGTATAGCCATCAACCTAATCACAATGTATTACTTTTCCTATGAGGGTAGTTTTCTTCAACAAAATGTGTATTCAACCTTACAGACATGCCATACAGAAATATGAGAACCACTCAACAGGCCCAAACTTAGTAAACAATTGAAAATATGATGATTTCCTTTCCATTCCTTATTTTTTTCTCTTTAGAGATTCACACTTTGCAGCAGAATCCTTCAGGTTAAACATGATTTCCTCTCTCTGTCCCTTAGGAAACTCAAACTTCATTGGATGGGCCTTCGGGTATAACCAAACCCAACATCTGTAAAGGAAAATTAAGACTTAAGGCACTGCCAACTATATATGCTTGAATGTCAAAATGATATGTTACTAACACTCCAACACTTCAAAGGTACTGATTACTTTCAATTCTACTGAAATGTTCAGTAAATTCCTGCACCCATGCATTTGGTAATTCTAGCATCATAAAACCATTCCTTTGTCTAATAAATTATAACTCATTAATTGGATAAAAAGAAAATGCTGAAGGTTTTGGAAAAATTTTCTTGGGGGATTTGTCTTAACTTGAAATTCCCTGTTGGCTTAAATCTGGACTTGCAAAGGCCTGGTGACTGAAAGGGTTAACAAACGAGATGAAGACTCTGCGTACAAACAGGGGGGGCATCACTTCTCATTAACTACGGATTTGTAAAACTCATCATGATCATTAATATTTTCAAGTCACCTTTCCTTTCATGGGTTAAATGAAATGTGCTCTTCTGTTTAGTGCACCTTCTGCCTAACCTTATCCAATTCACTGTCACAGTGTAAAATTAATGGATTTTTTATTTTTACAGGCATGCCAAAATATAAATTTTCATAATAATATTTATTATTTGGATACTTGTCTACTGAAGCAACAGATCCTTGGCCTTTGGGATACTGTCGGCAAAGTTGGCCAACTTGAACCATTGACTCGGTAGAAAAGATTTCTTTGCACCTAAAATCAACACCATCTGATTATCGGCAACAAATTCCCCGTGAATACTTATAAAGAAGCTGTACACAAGCCCAAATAAAGCACCCTGATCAGTAACACCTCCTCTGTAAATACGACTTGAAGGAACTTGCGTGACTGAGGGTGTACTGGTATGAAAAAAATGTCTCCTGCACGTCCACCAAAACATCTGATCATTCTTTTGCTAAGTCAAAAAACCCACACTGGAGAAACCAAAAAGCATTAGGACAGACACGTAAAGTTATTCAGTCACAATGTGTCCAACAATGGCTGCCAATCTCCAGTTGCTTATGGAGCTAGGAAAAATTCAGAGGTAAAATCCCAGTGAGTTACCGCCTGGGCCATTTCATTCTCTCTAATTTACAACCTCTTACTAAAGAATGAGAGACTTGTGCTGGAGAAGACAAAGGCACTGGCTCCACCACATAAGATTCTGCTCTCAAGTCTCTCCAAGCACGCCAGGTGGCTTGCAATTGGCCGTCTACCAGAACCTGATGGCTGAACTTATCCCTGAAAGGTATAAAACAAGACTTGTACCAATATATCCTCCCTTATCACCTTAACCTGTGTAGCATAGGCCTTTAATACAGATAGGAGCACACGTGTTCTCACTTCTTCCAAATCGAGTTAGTATAAGCATGAGAACATTTGCCTGAGCATCAGAAATGAGTTAAAAACTAACTCTTCCTCCCTAAACTCCCACTGGCACCAAAAACCCTTAAAGCTGGCTTCACAAACTCCCTAAGCTGGCACCACAAACACATTAAGCTGGAGCCTCAATCTCTCTAAGCTGACGCAGAGAAGAGGCAATATACTAAGCAAAAGTACAATACGTAAAAGAAAAAACTTCAACAATCTAAACTGAGACTGTTTCAGCATTTCCAAAGCACTTGTACTTGAGTTCGTCTCTTCACAGGAAAGAGAAAAGAAAACCGAATCTTCTACCAAAGGTTGTTTAAGTGCCAATTAAGTGCCCGTATCGCAAGAGGTAGTGCTCATAAAAAACCAGAAGTAAAGCCCTGGCAGACCTGAAGGGAGCTTTGAGTGCCCAAGTACGGGAAAAACTTATGAAATGCTCTAACTGAAGGAGAAAGCTTGGGTTCTCTTCTCCAAATACTTGAAGGGTGCCGAAATACTCGAAGACAAGCAAGACCTATTCTCTATATGACCTCTTTTCTCAACTAAATGAGAATACTGTGAAGCGTAACGCTCCAGCAAATGCCACTTAAACTGAAAGAGAACCCCCGATTCAAACTCTTCTTCCGCCAGAGGGGGACAGGAGGAGACAGCTGGTGATACTTGGCAACAGGAAACAACACCTGGCAACAAGAGATGACAGCAACCGAATACCTGCATTGCATCCATGACTTAAAGAAAGGGAGACAGGGAAATGCAATTTGAAGCAACTCAGCTGAGTCCAAAAAGAAAATGGGAAATGCTGGCAGGCCGGGGGAAGAGGAGAAACAACGACCCTCTTGCCTCATCTGAAAGCGAGTCAACAGACTTGAGAGCATTCCCATACGACACATCCTTAGAAAGCTATGTAGCTAGAATAATATCTAGCTTGGAAACAACAGAAGATACTGTAACCAGAGTAGATTTGGAAAAAGAAACATTAATCGAGGCAGAAGCAAGAGATTTGCCAATAGCCGAGAAAAAACACTGAAAGAACGAACAAGTGCATTTCAACAGAGAAAGAGGAATAAGCTAGCAGACAAGGGTTTAAGAATGAGCAAAAGACAACGAGAATGGTTAAACACTCAGCTGAGTCCACATAACATCAAAATAAGTAAAACTCGCTACAGACATAATTTTTTTCAATAAAACTGTCTATACCACTACCTATATAATTAGTCCGATCGGTGCTAACAACCTCATACTAGGTGCTGATGATGGCAGAAGTTGCATAAGTAGCGAAGATTAACGTTTTCCAAAACGATCTTTCGGCTAATGCATTATATGAGACAACGAGCGAGAAAAACAGAGGCAGGTGATGGAGAGCACAGAACCACATTGCCACGAGAACCGACCCAGTGCCTGGCAGTGGACTCTTCCAACTGTTGTGGGGCAGTCCTAGGCTTGGGCTACAGATGGGCTTAGACACCGACACTTTACCATGATCGCACATGGGAGGACCCGGGCCGGTTGCCTAACCATTTCAGATAAACCTACCCTGACCAAAATAAGGTTGACGTCCTGTTCTAAATTCTCAATACACTTTTCCCGAGCCAAAAGGGGAGCGGAAGGCAGAGCTAAAGAGGAAGCCTCAGTACTAACTAAAGCATCAGCAAAGGAAAAGCCTAGACTGAGTATGGCTAACTAAAGATGAAGGACCTGGAGAAGGGGAAGAAATGACAGGCTGATAACCTGACCTAACTAATTGCTTTTGCAACCTATCTGGTTTCCTTCTCTTCCCATACTAACGAACTTAAGCAAAAGTCCTTCAAAAATCCCTACTTCCTCACATATACTCTCATTGCCGCCAGTGTAAACAGTGTATCTCCTAAAAAAATCAACATCCTGCTAACACAGTAATCATTCCAACAGAACCTTGATTCCAGTGGAGTCATCCCAGGAAAAATAAATGTACAGTACCATGATAGCAGCAAACAGCCAAGAAACACAAACAAGCACCTATACACAATGGCAGCAAGGAGAATTCTCACAAGAGCTTAAACATTTGCAACACACCCAGTGGAGAACAGGTGAACTAGACAGTCATGCAGGAAGTCAATCGATCTTTTGTTTGAATGTCGACTCGCCTTGGCACGGAGATATAAGCTAACTTTAACAGTAGGTAAGATTCATCCCAAATAATAACAGTAACAAGACATACCTCTCAATCTAAGTTTAAAGGTAGATCTGGAAGTCATCCACAAACCTCGATGGTTAAAGCTGTAATGACTAAGCAATACTTTGCTTGTAGAAAATTTTGGAGTTTTTACAGTCGCTGAGTTTAGCTTGATTCAATTTGTTGTGCCAATGACCCATACCTGCAGATGGAAAAGCAAATTTTTACTGTGATTAATATCACCGAAGATAATATAAAAATGGCAAAACTTAAATACATTAACCAACTGTACTGACATTTGCAATGCAACAAAACACAAAGGAGTTGCAAATGAACTTGCTTTGCATTCCATACACAATGACAAACATAACTTAAAGAATATCAGGTTAACATACAAATAAATTAAAATAATACAACATCTTTACAAACCAACTGATGTTCCTAACATGATTTTGATTAACATTCAATATGCTATAGCAAATGGGTTAGAGTGACACAAAATTTGGGCAAGGAAACCTTGTTTGATAAGAATAAGACTGTTCTGATAAATACATATCTAACAAAGAGAACTTAAATATTACTTATGCTGCATGTTTAAACAAACTTTCAGAACTGATTTGACCAGCTGAAGTTCTTTTGTCTTTACCTTAAGGCTCCTTTCATTACTAAATGACACTTAACATTATTGGAATACAGTAAATTCAACAACATAAAATGATTTCATCAATCTATGTGTGAGACCAAGAAAGCCACCCACAACCCAACCTGACATAGGGCACCTTAACCTGTCTAACCATAACAAAGTTTCAAATAAGACGACACACATATACAAGCAAGTTTTAATTTCTGTACGACACCCAACCAATATCTCGGGAAATAAATTTTCTATTAAAGTGCAGTAGTGTAGGTAAAACTTAAGACTACCACCACAGACTGGTTCCTGCCAGTCGGCAACCGTAATGTTATCGCCTTCTGCTCATGTTTTTGTTAATGCTTGAGCCTTTTGTCCGTGTTTATGATTTTTACAGTCTTTTGCTTATGTTTTTACGTTCATCCCAAAGGGATTGTACTAAACACAGCACCCATTTTGCACATAAACTGGTAGTTACCAAACTATGGGGGCGTACTAGGAGTCCTCTGTTTTACCATAATGTGGATGAAAAGGTTCCTACCTGACCAAAAGGGGTGTTGCCAACATAGGTATTGCCTATGGGTAAACAAAAAGTGTAACCTCCACTTTCAAACCAATTATAAACCCTTTCTAGATATTATCAGATTTACCTCAAGAAATATGGAGAGATGATTTTGCCTACATTCTCAGGGTTACAGTTTTACTTTGAAGCGTCATCACATTCTCAACTTAAAACATATCATCTCACTACGTTTTAAAGTCTTTGCCTTGAATGTTTCTGACTTTTGTTTCTTTGATCGTAAAGTATTATGCAATATCCGCACTGCTCCCATGAGTGCTGCGCTAAGTACCAGCCCCACTGGAATGAAAGGTATAGAATAAACGGTAGCAGTAAATTTGTCATAGATTTGAGGCAGTCCCCAGGTTACATCGGGCTTGGCTATATTGTTCCAAGGTTACGTCACTCTTCAAATATGTTCACCAAAAATTATTTCCCAGGTCATAGCGAGTGTTCCAAGTTTACATCACCAGTCCGACAGAAGACTGGAACTTTAATATGGCTCTGAAACGGTAGAATGGTCGAGATTTGGAGTTTTTTTTTTTTTTTTGATGAAAAGCTCAATTGAAATGTTGGTTACATCGTTTTCAAGACACCCAAAGCATTAAAAAAGTAAGGTTTTCTTATGATTCCTGACAATGTCTCAGGTTAAGCCGTTTTTTGGCTTATGTCGTGGCTTAAGAACAGAACCCATGATGTAACCTGGGGTCTGCCTGCAATCATGTTTAGGAACCTTAACGCCATAGCATGAAAACTCGGGAACCAAATAATATTTTAAAGAGAAATAATGCTTCTTTAGGCAGAACTATATAGTAGCTCCGCGGCGCCGACGGCGCTATAACTTGACTTTTTCTACAGTTTTTTGATTGCTAATTATGAATTTACCTTTAATTTTTGGTGCTCGAGGGTAATTAGCCTGTAATTAACCCCTGAAGTCCATCCAACAAGGGGTTTCCATACGCGATCTTCACAAGACAGAGCACGGGTACGTCTGTTTCGAACGGTTCATATCCCATCCGGCAAGTGCAATAACTTGTTAATGTATGGGTACCCGGCCCAGGCCAGTACTAAACACGGCGAAAGGACATTCCACGTGGCCGACAACAAACAGATGCACCGCCAGTATCAGATCCCCTAAAAGTGTGGAAAAAACCAGTTGAAAAAGCAAAAACAGGCACGGAGCTAATGTATGGAATTACCCTTCTTTAGAAGTTAGCCACAGTGCATGGCATAGCCTAAGCATAAGCCCGTAACCTTGACCTAATCTAAACAAGAACTTGTAAATAATCAAATGCAATAATATTTAATTAGTCTAAATAAGGTGATATAAAATTATACGGTGGATAATGCCATAACCTAGCAATGTTCAAAACAAAAAAATAAAAATGGCGAATACAATCTTACTTTAGTATGAGGTCCAAGTGAGAGGGGGATTCGCCTTTGTTGCTTGCTACTATCGTTCCATAATCATCCAAATTCCGCCAGTATATTCCACCAACTTCAAATCTATATATATTTTCGGTTTTTACCTTCATTTCCACTCTGTAAACTAAATTCCCTCTTCGAAACCGTGAGAGAAATCACCAAACAATGACAGGATATACCAATATGGCGTCCACCTTTAACTTTAAGTACATTTTTGAATTGTTTCTGGCTTGATTTTTGATTTATTACAGCCATATATGTCATATTTGACGAGACATAGTTGATTTTAAAACTCTTATAACGGTGATAAAACCTAGTTTGTGGTTAAATAAGCATAAAATAAAGATAAAATACTTCGATAATTCGAAAAGAGTACGGACAAGCAGTATTGCCAATATTTGCTGTCGGAAGGAAATATAGCTAAAATTAGCCAATTACAACTGTACCTCAGTTCATGTTGGTACCACTGGCCTTAAAAATAGCGAACGTTTACAACTCTTTCCCTTCGAAGAGAGTGTTAAATGCAGCGTATAACTTCCCGGAGTAACTCCAGTATTACGGGCCTCCAAAGAACAAGAAACCGTGCTGGCATATGGCCAGTTTAATCTGGACTGGCTTAACTAAAGTGGCTCTGCTATAATGGCTGGCTTAATCTGAAAAAGAACAGCAGTCAAGTGCAAAAGTTTGTGCTGTCAAATAAGGAAGAAATGGATTTACTTTTGGAGATGTGGATATTCACCATATTGCAGTGCAAAACATCAGTTCACCATCCTAGTTATGCTAAAAATTTCTCTAATTTTTTACTATTTTTTTTTCAGATCAACTACTGACAGACAGTACATGACAAACTTAAAAAGAGTTACACTACAAAACACAGCATAAATAGAGAAGCTAAATTATCTAAGAAATGAATATGCAAACCTAAGGTTGATAACTTTGCTACAGCTTGGGAGTGAATCATTAGCTTCCCAGAACAGAAGCTGAAAAGGATGTGGAGTGTAAACATACTAAATTGAACTTCTCATGTCATACTTTAGATAAGATCAATAGAGCTATAAAATTTGTTTTGGTCATCAGAACGACATTAGTAATATTGCACAAATGTGACTTCTACTTGAGTATGGAAATGAAGAATAGAATCTTTATCTCAAGATGGGTATCAGATATCATAGCAGTTGAGATCATACATCACAGAACACCCATATAAAATCTTTTATCTCAAGATTGAGATCAGATATCATGGCAGTTGAAATTGTACAGCATAACAACCAAGTGAATAAATGACCAAAGGTCATGAGGAGACAAGACGGAATTGCTAAATATATTCAGAGGAATATAAGATGATGTAATTACATTTCTGAATATGAACTTATCTCACTGGTACAGCAACCAGCTGGTTACTTTCCTTAGTTCTTGGCAGGTTAAAGTCTGGTCAGTTACATGTTAATATCTTTTAAAATCCCTCCCAAGTTCAGATTGTCATGAAAAAGTTGACAAGTCAAGAAAACTACAAAGTTATGGTAACCCTAAATAATGCTAGTCTTCCACGGGAAAATACAACTTCAGAGAATTTATCTAACGTGAACAATTCTTACATATTTTTGTGTGAATTTTGAATATAAATAAGTATATACTTATCCTCTGTATCAGTAATAACATTCCATAGAAATGGTTCCATCCTCACTAAAAATATTGGGAAGTCTATAATATCATGTTCGATTACGCATGCTTCTTCTTGGGGATTAATTAATTACAAACATTGTGTTACAGTGGATCATTATTGACTGAGAACGTATCTGCAGACGAGATTTACAGTGTAAAGATGCCTACAGAACTTCATGGAAACCACAATAGGGCAAAAGCCCAATACATGTGTGAGGACGGACGTAAGGAGCATCAGGTGATTGCTGTGTGTTGTAAGCTTCACCTGGATTTGTCGATTTACTGGAACATGTGAAAAGGTCCTGGTCAAGTACAGCCACGGAATAAAGCCATGGAAAACATTACAAACTGACACTGGAGAAAACGAGTTATAATGTCTACTGGTAAACGAATATACTTACATTCTTATGTCAGTAATAATTTTGAAGCATATTTTTGCCTGAATTTTTTTTCGTCATCAATATATTCTTATAACAAGAGTTCAAATAAATGTCACTGATACAGGTGGTTTCGTATGGTCTATCTTTTGTGGGTTTGGGCTATTTATGTCAGATTTGATATTAATTGTTCAAAGATAGCTTTGAAACTTACTCTCAGGCTTACAATTTAAGCTTTACAATACAGTATGCCATCACATGACCACAGAATAATTACTTCTGAGGAATCAATACCACTGGCATTCAAAAAATTCTTAAGGAGATAATATGGCAAATTTTTAATTATTTCCCGCAAGTTAACAGACTTATTTATGGTTATACTTACTTAGGGAGTTACGTTAAGACCGAATCTTGAAGATGTCGAAGGGAAACCCTGATAAGCATATTATAAATCCCTCATCATGCACACTGTTTTCATTTTCAACATAAATAATCATAATATTCATAATTACTACAGTAAACTAGATACTGGACATGTTGAGATAATTCACACGATGAGTGTATCTTTACTGATATGATAATTACCTCAATCACATTTTCCTTTCATAAACGATACTTACAGCCTACAATTTGTCATGATGTAATGTGAACTTAAAGATCACTTGTTCAAAATGTCTACTGAAAACAATGAACTAGAAGATGGCTTATAGTATATTAACTCCTGCTTATTTTCGTCCTCAGAAAGCAGGGTTTAAAGTGAACATCACCTGTTCACTACACATAATCACACATGCATGAAATCTTTATTACAATCACTGTGACATATTGGTGACTGAAAATATATTTATCTGTCTTATTCAGTCACAAATCACTACTTTCCATAGCAAATTAATCTGCAAGTTAATTGTCTGTCGGGTTTACTCAACACGAATATTTATTTGCTCACCTTAAATAATAATGAATATTTTCAGTTTGTTGCTGTCGATCACTTTAATTTTTTTTATTTTTGTCGTGAATGAACTTAGGTAATCTAAGGTGTTTTCACTCCACTTTCCGGGTGCTACTCGCTATGTTTTCTAAATCGAGCTAGTTTTCTCCGACCTTGACGACGCTGTTCAAGCCCTTTTTGTTGACCCAAAGTAATAATTACCCGAGATAACATAGGCGTCAGCAAAGCGGTCAAAATGACCTGGGGTTACATTTAATGTAAACAAAAGGGACGGTAATCTTGGAATCGTACCAATTCCTTTAAATTCGATGTGGTTTAACGTTTTTAAATGTTCACTGGGCATATCAGGTTTATAGAACTAATATGGTATCGGATATAAATGCATTTTGCAGTATTCAAAATGTAATGGGGGTCTTGAAGTACTCAGACCATACCATGATGTCGGTCTGCTTAGGACTGCCTTAGCTATCTGCTCCTGTCATTCACAAGTTACATGTACTCAATTTTGTAATTAGAGCCGTGGAAAGCTGGGCGAAGTCCGTGCAAGACAGATGTTAAATATATTCTAGTAGACTGACTTCAATTGAATAGACAGAGTTGGCCTTAATCTGGGTTGGTAGAATAGCCTAATGTTGAAGAATGGACAATGTTAATTTTGGCTCTACCCTATGCGGGGTTGGGATGTGGTTAGGTTTTGGCTTTCTGTGGAGGATACATTACATACTGCTGTTTTTTTAAATGAGTTCTAGACTTCAGAAGGCATTTCAAATGTTGATTAGCCTAGAGAGTGTGGATTTCATGTATAGGCTAGCTATAGAATTAGCCTACCTATCCTAAACTAAGGCTACACTGTGCTGACATCCTTCATAGTTCCTAACCCAACCCTGCTATTAACGTCAGTTTGCCTGATCTCTCGAAGGTCCCTATAATCATGGAGATAGGGCATACCTAGGCCAGATGAGGACTTGTCGTCTTTTTCCCTGAACTTAATCTGGGCCAAGATACAGGAGAACAGAGAGAAATCATTGGATATTGAACCCTGATAAGGAAAGCTTGCTGTAAAAGTATGAATGATGATGGGGAAAGGTAGCAAAATATTTCTTAGGCTTTACTTTGTTTTGTTTAATCATTATCCCTGTAAATTTTAAAATAGGTTTACCCTAAAGTAAACAAATAGGTTACGTTGGATGGGGATAACAGTGAGATGTGGGTGACTAAAAACTGGATATGTTTAATGGAAGTGAATATCAGATATTACTTTCCCCCAAAATTATTGGCTATGTGGCAAACACTAATGGTTATTACCACAATGAGTTCTTTGGTAAAACTTGGCCACTGGCCATATTATTGAGTGGTAGGTTTTATGACAATAACAGTGAAAATTATAAGATTTTTTGTTTTGTTATGTAAGAAAATAAAGGCAAGTTGCCCATAAAGACTTTACATAATCTAACTTGGGGTTTAATCATACCATCATTCCCATGACAGTAGATGAGTGAGGTTTTCCCTTTCATTTTGCTGTTTCTGATTAAGTGTAGTATATGCATATTGTAAATTACTTCTTCTTTTGATTATCAACATGTTTCTGTGAGCATCACTTACATGAAGCTCAAAGGCAGTTAATACATGATTACTGTGTCAACTATTTTCAAAGCCATTGGAGAATGTAGGCTATGCTTTATAGCCTGTAAACTAGGTTAGGCCTCCCCTGAACTAATGTAAAGTTCTTATGTATGTATAATAAACTTTTCTCTTTATGATGTCACAGATTTTTAAGCTTATACAGTACTGCATTTCCTTTTTTTGAACGCCAGATATCCATCTGAAATTTGAGCTCACACTTCAACAGGCTACGGAGCAATTCTTGATTACATAAAATCCCTCTTATGAATAACACCTAGCTGAGTTTCATCCTTTGTTGTTGTCATGTGGGAGCAATGCATCCACAGGAGAACAACTTTAGTGTTCAGAAATGAGACAATTAAGTGAACAAACTCTTATTTTTGCTGTGCATAGCACTGATTTTGGATTCCAAGTCATATTTTTCATGAAAAAATGGCTTGTTTAAGACTAAAACATGGATTTTTGAAAGGCTGAAGACCCTGATTCTTTTGAAAGCCTCAGCCAATAGAAAATCTGCCTAAAATTGTAGTTTTGCATTTATTTGCTACAGTGTTCCTAGCTCATGTACACAATTTTTTTTTACATACTGTATGTCAAAGGGGTAAGTAATGCTTTAGAACTTCACTAGTTATTGGGAATAATTTGGCATGAATAATATTATCCAGGATATAATTTTCAATCAGTTTTAGTATTGTGATGAATTTAAGGCTCCTCTTCGCATTCTGAGAGAGCTAGCAATGTCAACAAAGTTAATGTATTACGAAGCTGAATGGTCATTCTTCAAGAGCCTTGAGTTTTACAATAATTTCCTTAAGTGTTGTGCTTTAAATACAGATAGAACCATTATGTAACAGTATACTTGTTATAGCTTACTTAGCAAATAGATTGGTTGATCATGAGGAACTTTAACAAAACTACTGAGCCAAATTTGTCAGCATTTGAATTACTAGTAGCCATTAGGCTGAAAAGGAAAAAAAATAGTATGTGCATTTTTCAAGTACTACGAAAGTTATTTCTCTAGAAAATCTTATAAAGAAGACTTGGAAATCTTGGTTTCTAGATTTGCACCATAGGAAAAATTTTCAGATAGCACAGTTTAAGATTAACCAATAAATTTAATGTACTGTATTTACATTTTGTAAAGATTTCATAATGGAGAAAAAAATGACATAACGGTTATATGCTGTCTCCAGCACACACACACACACACACACACATATATATATATATATATAAATATAAAATCCATAATATATATATATATGCTGCAGATATATATACCCTATGTTCTTTATAGCAGACTCAAGTAAAGGACATAGTGTCAAAAGGCCTCAGAGCACTGTGTTTCCTTTCCTTTCGACATCTATGTTCTTTCACTTCCATATTTTCGCAGACTCAGTTATCAAATACATATATCATATATATATATATATATATATATATATATATATATATATATAAATGCATTTTATATGTATGTGTATATATATACATTATATATATACAATATTTATACATTATATATGTATATATTATATATATATATATATATATATATATATATATATATATATATATATATATATATATATATATATATATATATATATATATATATGCATATATGTATGTATGTAAATAAACTATATACATAATTATATATATATATATATATATATATATATATATATATATATATATATATATATATATATATATATATATATATATATATATATATATATATATTATATATATATATATAATATATATATATATATAATATATATATATATATATATATATATATATATATATATGTATATATATATATATATATATATATATATATATATATATATATATATATATATATATATATATATATATATATATATATATATATATATATATATATATATATATATATATATATATATATATATATATATATATATATATATATATATATATATATATATATATATATATATATATATATATATATATATATATATATATATATATATATATATATATATATATATATATATATATATATATATATATATATATATATATATATATATATATATATATATATATATATATATATATATATATATATATATATATATATATATATATATATATTGTACGTTAAATCAGAATCATATATATATTTCTCTGCAAAATAAATATTGCAATATCTAGAAGAAGAGAATGAAGGTTTTTAAGGTGAAAAAGAAAGCATTGACTGCTTCTTATAGGATTTTCAAGTAGTTACCTTATATTGTACAAGTAATCTTTTGCCCAGTTAATACACCGTAGGCTGCTGAAGAGAACATCACCAACAAAAACAATCCATAGTACTGTCAGTGCACCTCACGTGGTGCACTGTATACATTACTTATGGTTCTTTGCAGCGTCCCTTCCTTGGGCTCCTAGCTGCAACCCCTTTCATTCCTTTTACTGTACCTCCATTCATACTTTTCCTCCTGTTACACCTTCCAGTCCTTTCGACTCTGTTTCCCTTTCTGCACTGAATGACCTCATCATAGGTCCGAGCGCTTGGTCTTAGGCCTATACTCTATATTTCATCCCCAAAAACCTCAAGTTGAGAGTGGTTCTCACGACCTCTAAACAGAAGACATAGATTTTGTGTTCCGCCACACAAAACGAGATGGAAAATTCATGCTTCTGCATCCACTGACTATCGAAACAAAGAATAAACATCAAACAATGGAAAACAAACCCGAACTCTATCGAACCATAAACACTGAGACATTAAACAAAGGCGAAAAGATTGCCTGCGCCCCGTGTAGAAATGAACACACGGCGGAAATCCCAGCAAACGAGCGAGGATCTGCAACTTCGTCCAATCAAAGAACGCCAAGGACTGGCCAATATAGCGAATCCGTGAATGGGAGAGAATTTACAAGTTAACTGTACCGAGATCGTGGGGCGTTCGTCCATGGCTTTGAAAGCTTCCGCATTTTATTGAAACTAGTGTATCCGTGACAACTACAGTAGGATGAGGGTAAGAAAAGAGATGGTCGAGATTTGAAAAGACGTTATGTGCCGTCGTCATAAAGGTTGGACTACGGCAGAATCATTGTTATGTGTTTATATAGGGGCCATTGGTTCTGTCGATTATACATGAGCAGTTAGGTCTCTCTCTCTCTCTCTCTCTCTCTCTCTCTCTCTCTCTCTCTCTCTCTCTCTCTATATATATATATATATATATATATATATATACACAACCACCCAGTACCAGCACGATTCTATACAAGTAGGAAAGAGAACAAATTATATTTTCTTATCCTTTTTTGTGTCTGCAGACTTCGCCCTCCTCTCCTTTTTTTTTGGTATTGTTTTTTTGCTTTGATTTATCGAACGTACTGTAGATCTCTCTCTCTCTCTCTCTCTCTCTCTCTCTCTCTCTCTCTCTCTCTCTCTCTCTCTCTCACACACACAAACACCACGGCCCAGTGACCACCCGACGTTAATGGATTAATTTTCCACGGTGTATTTCTTATTTTTATTTTGGGTCGAACTTTTTTTCATGTTGAGGTTTTCTGTTATGGTAAGGAATTCTTAAAGCCGGGAGGCCTTGCAAGGGCGAGGAATGACGTCACGAGTTGTTTTTGTTGTGGGAGGGATAATTCATCCGGTGAGGAGGAGGGAACGTAATAACTCAGAAGAAAAGATAATTGTATAACTGGTGAAATAATTAACTCTGAGTCTTCCTTCATTTTGGAGATAATAATCCTTATACGAGGAAAGCGAAATGATTAATGTTGGGTTATATTTTTCTCACGCTGAATTGATTATACAAACGGAGGAGAGAGTTAACACTGAGGTTTACTGGGACCTTAATTTTTTATTTAATACAGGTTTAGGCTGGGTAAAGAAAAAATGTATCTATACATACATATACATACATACATACATACATCCATACAAACATATTTATATACATATGTATAGATATATACACATACAGTATATATATATATATATATATATGTATGTATATAATATATATATATATATATATATATATATATATATATATATATATATATATATATATATATATATATATATATATATACTGCATACGTACAGTATATATTGTATCCTAACGTGAGTGCGTTTCCATTGGGAATTCAGAAAAATTTCAACAAGATTCAGTAATCTTCTAAATCCTATCAAACTTAATTCTGTTCTATTCACGAATCTTTCTTTCCAGAAATGTTGGTTTTACATCGCTTTGGGCCTTACTTTTTTAATTTCATTCTTAAACATTTTCTAACACGTCTATCTTTCTAAAGAGACACCAAGGGAAGTACACAGTCATCAGAAATTGTCAAAACACACTTTAATTATCAGTTATTTTAGCCTAAAAAGCTAACGACGATTATAAATACCCTCATAACCTCTTGATATCCTCAGTATCACTGACCATCATGACACGATGGGAGCTGAGTTGATGAGGTATGCATGTGGATTTTTATGTTGTATGCGGAATCAACATCCACATGGCATTTTAGCCTACTGTTAAAAGAAAATCTACGAAGACTATAATAATAATAATAATAATAATAATAATAATAATAATAATAATAATAATAATAATAATAATAATAATAATAATAATAATTTGAGGTCAGATTAATTTTTGCATCTAATAAACTACACGATTTTAATATTCATTTAACATCATTGAAGTGTGTTTTTTCCTTCGTTGTTGAGAAAATGGTGTTTTTCTGTATTTATAATAATAATAATAATAATAATAATAATAATAATAATAATAATAATAATATAATAATGTCAGATTAATCTTAATGTTATTTGAATAACACTGAACCATATTTTTTCCTTCATTATTAAGAAAATGGAATTTTTCTGTATTTATAATAATAATAATAATAATAATAATAATAATAATAATAATAATAATAATAATAATAATAAGGTCAGATTAATCTTTAGTGTTATTTGAAGAACACTAAAGCATCTTTTTTCTTTGTTAGTAGATGTCATTTCATCCCACTAGGATTACAACAAGGATTAAATCCCTTAAACGAATGAGGTAATCGCCCTACCACCCCCTAAGATTAAGACTGAGATAATATCACTAATCCTGGAGATTTCTGAAGGATCATCGTAAGGATTAAGCTTTTGTTTTTACTTTTGAGAAATAATCTCTTATCAGTGCTTATGATACTTGTAATTCCGAGATCTGTCGAGGTTTCCTCTCTCTCTCTCTCTCTCTCTCTCTCTCTCTCTCTCTCTCTCTCTCTCTGTCCTTTGTGTAATGGAGATTACATGACTCTCTCTCTCTCTCTCTCTTTTTGTGTGATGGAGATTACCTGACTCTCTCTCTCTCTCTCTCTCTCTTTTGTGTAATGGAGATTACCTGACTCACTCTCTCTCTCTCTCTCTCTCTCTCTTTTGTGTAATGGAGATTACCTGACTCTCTCTCTCTCTCTCTTTTATGTAATGGAATTATCTGACTCACTCTCTCTCTCTCTCTCTCTCTCTCTCTCTCTCTCTCTCTCTCTCTCTCGTTTAATGGAGATTACTTGACTCTCTCTCTCTCTCTCTTTTATGCAATGGAGATTACCTGACTATCTCTCTCTCTCTCTCTTTCGCTCTCTCGTTTAATGGAGATTACTTGACTCTCTCTCTCTTTTAATGAGGCTCCTTGACTCTCTCTCTCTCTCTCTCTCTCTCTTTTGTGTAATGGATGTTACCTGACACTCTCTCTCTCTCTTTTAATAATAATAATAATAATAATAATAATAATAATAATAATAATAATAATAATAATAATAATTAATTTAAAGCCAGACTAATCTTATTTAAAAATAATTTCTTTCTAGAAGCTATTTGCATGTAAAATAAATCATGTGATATAAAGAATAAATGTTCTAAGTTCTCATTTTCCTAAGTTGATAAAACACTCAATAAAAGTGATTTCCCTGTTACGCAGAATTAAGAATTAAAACGTTATTAAAAGTGATTCTCTTTCTTTGCATTTTTCTGTTTATGGAGAATTCTGGGGAATAATGATAATACTAAGAAGCAATAACTGTCATTATGTGTTCGATTGCGCTGAGGTAATGTGACTCTGTCTTAGATTTAACATCGATGGTTTATTTAGGAAAAATTACTTCTTAGGTTTTGATATGTGCGTGTATGTATATATATATATATATATATATATATATATATATATATATATATATATATATATATATATATATATATATATAATTGAGATTAACAAGAGATTAACAAGCAAATAGCGTTGCCCAAAACACTCAATTCACGACGCTAGATAACCCTTTATTTCTCAAAAATTACAAATAGTCATGAGCGTAATACAAAGCTTATCATCCCCACTGACATAAGTAACCTACCGAAGAGAACTCAATTTGCAAAATGAGCTGCTAAACGAAGCATTAATGCAAATTGCCAAAAATCTCGAAGTGCTGCCCATATTTTTTTCCATTCCAATTGGTATATCTATGAAAAAAAATATAAAATATTTTACAGGCAATTTACATCGTCTGCTCTATTCGAAAAAGATCACAGATACTGATTCGATTGGGTGAAAATTTATGAGAATTTGTTCGTAAGTGTTATCGATATTTCAAATGTTAAAATGCTTTTGTAAATCGTTCGCCGATTATCCATGATTAACGGTAAGGTTGCTGAGAGAGAGAGAGAGAGAGAGAGAGAGAGAGAGAGAGAGAGAGAGAGAGATTCACTATGATTATAAAGTAAAGTTGCTTGTGGAGAGAGAGAGAGAGAGAGAGAGAGAGAGAGAGAGAGAGAGAGAGAGAGAGAGAGAGAGAGGTCTCTCATTGAACACAGGGACGTTTACTGATTCACAATGATTAACAGCAAAGTTGATTGTGGAGAGAGAGAGAGAGAGAGAGAGAGAGAGAGAGAGAGAGAGAGAGAGAGAGAGAGAGAGAGGGGTCTCTCATTGAATACATGAACGTTTATTGATTCATCATGATTAGAAAGTAAAGTTGCCCGTGGAGAGAGAGAGAGAGAGAGAGAGAGAGAGAGAGAGAGAGAGAGAGAGAGAGAGAGAGAGAGAGAGAGAGAGAGAGAGGTCTCTGATTGAACACAGAGACGTTTACTGATTCACCATAATTATAAAGTAAAGTTGCTGGTAGTGAGAGAGAGAGTTGTCTCTCAGTGAACACAAGAAACAGATCATCATAATTTTTATTGTTTTTGACTGATATATTGAAATTTGTAGTAACCACATTCACTGCTCCTTAAAATATACCTTCAATTAAAGATGGTGGGTTTTTAAGAATAGCTAAATAATCACTGACAAGATTTAGTTGTTTTCGGTTTGGTCAAAGAAATTGGAGATTTGGCAGTTTTACCTAAATCTTCATATCCCTTTACGGCCACACTGGCTACTCAGCGTGCGTTCAGTGTCGAAGAAAAGCAAACGGATTTCCGCCCAGGGAACGGTCGTTTGTCTCGAGGCAGGGGTCCACGGCCGGTTCAAGTAGATAAAGGTTTACGGAGACCTCGTAACGAAATTTTGCTTCTTGTGACTTTAGGTTTATGAACGTGTCCTGAAGGTTGCCTATTAGCAGTAGAAATCGGACAGATTTAGTTTTTGTCCGTCCGCACTTTATTCTGTCCGCCCTCAGATCTTAAAAACTATTGAGGCTAGAGGGCTGCAAATTTGTATGTTGATTATCCATCCTCCAATCATCTAACATACCAAATTGCAGCCCTCTAGCCTCAGTATTTTTATTTTATTTAAGACTAAAGTTAGCCATAATCGTGCTTCTGGCAATGATATTGGCTATGCCACCACCCACCCGTGGTTGAAGTTTCATGGGCCGCGGTTCGTACAGCATTATACCGAGACTACCAACATATAGATCTATTTTCGGTGGCCTTGATTATAAGCTGTAGCGGCTGTACAGAAAACTCGATTGCGCCGAAGTTTCCTTGTTTATTCTTGAAAAAGGTTGGACAAAGCTGGTGTTAACTGTCCTTCTTTTGGACAAAACTGCACAAAAAAAAAAAAAGAACGTATGAGATGTTTTTTCATTGCAACATTATCATAATGACAGTATGGGCATCCGAAGTGAGCTCCATTAAGCAAAACAATGACAGGAATTTAACTGCAACGCGGTTTAAACGAAAGATACAGATTTGTTTCTTCACAGTAGAAGACTAGATGAAAGAACCGTCAATATTTGACAGCTGGGTCATTAATAACTCTAGATTCGTAAAGAATAAGTATCGGGCATTGAAGAGTGATCCTCTGAAACATATATTATCATACTCAAAATATTACCTAAAAGTGGTATTCTAAATTGCAAATTATCTATAAAAGTAGATCTATTACTGGCAGAAAATTTATAGGTAGACTGAATTTATGATATATAATGTATAATATATAATTTATAGACTAAATGTATGATATATATTGTATAATATATAATTTATAGACTAAATTCATGATATAAGTTCTCTTTCTCTCTCTCTCTAGCTTTATCTCTATGCAGATTACACCAAAATAGTTCTGTTTTTAATACACCAAGGTCCTATTCTGTACTGTATAAGACTCTCTGTCTCTCTCTCTTTCTCTCTCTCTCTCTCTCTGTAGCTTTGTCTCTCCTCAGGAGATTACATGAAACCAGTTCTCTTTTAATATGCTAGAGTCCTCTCTCTCTCTCTCTCTCTCTCTCTCTCTCTCTCTCTCTCTCTATATCTCTCTCTCTCTCTCTCTCTCTCTCTCAGTTAACCACCATTCCATAATGAACCATCTACTTATACATATCTCTTCATGGTATAATAATTATAAACCTCTCTTAAAAAAAATAAGGTATGACGTCATTTATTCCTTTTCCTTGGGAGACCCGCTGACAAGGATTCCTTATCATAAAGGGAAATTTCTCAATAGGGAAAGAAAAAGGAAAAAATAACCCTCACAGGGGAAAAAAGAAAGGAAAAAAAAAAAGTTGTGTCAAAGAAAGTCAATCCATTAGGGTCAGGTGGCCGCTGAAGAGGAAGGCTCTAAGGAAAGTCCAATAAATCAAAGCTACAAAAACAGCAACAAAGTAAGGAAGAAGAAGAAGAAGAAGAAGAAGAGGAAGAGGAGGAGGAGGAGGAGGAGGAGGAGGAGGAGGAGGAGGAGGAGGAGGAGGAGGAGGAGGAGGAGGAGGAAGAAGAAGAAGAAGAGAAGGAGGAGGAGGAGGAAGAAGAAGAAGAAGAGAAGGAGGAGGAGGAGGAAGAAGAAGACGAAGAAGAGGAGGAGGAAGAAGGAGAAGAAGAAGAAGAAGAAGAAGAGGAGGAGGAGGAGGAGGAGTAAGAAGAAGAAGAAGAAGAAATTTCTCAAGAAAAGAAAAGAAGAAGAAGCAGGAGAAGGAGTAGGAGAAGAAGAAGACAAACTAAAATTATGGAAGAAGATGAAGAAGACAAAAAAATAAAATAAAGAAGAAGAAGAAGAAGAAGAAGAAGAAGAAGAAGAAGAAGAAGAAGAAGAAGAAGAAGAAGAAGAAGAAGAAGAGGGAGTAGGAGAGGAAGAAGAAAAACTAAAATTATGGAGAAAGAAGATGATGAAGACAAAAAAAAAAGGAAGAAGAAGAAGAAGAAAAGGACAAACTAAAGGTATAGAAAAAGATGAAGACAAACAAAAAAAAAAATAAGGAAGAAGAAGAAGAAGAAAAAGAAGAAGAAGAAGAAGAAGAAGAAGAAGAAGAAGAAGAAGACAAACAAAAAATAAGGAAGAAGAAGAAGAATAAAAAAATATGTAAAGGAAATATATCCTTTATTCTCTTATCTTCGTGTATGGGATGTAAGGGTATGGAAAGTTTATATGAAATATATACATAAGTATACTCATACATACACTTAAGTATTGCGTATATACAGAATTATACTAATGCGAACAGTAAAAACCATTCGTATATTTGAAAATATACTCGTACTTATAATCTAAACCTTACATTTATGCAGAAATGTATTTATACATAGTGTAAATCCTACGACTGTATATGAATGTACTCATACATACAGTATAATTCATAGGATTTTATAGAAATATACTCGTATATGCATAGTATATTCAACAGTGAATGACGGATATTATTACGCCCCCAGAATTAAGCAAACTCTTAATTCAATCTTACCCCCTTCAGCCCAGAGGAGACACTCCATAAATCTCTCAGGCATAAATGAATACATTTGCCTTGTAGGTCATTTGTGAAGCCCACGGTAGAGTTATAAGTATATGACCTGAGTTAAGTATCTGACCTGACCTCGCAGGAATGTCAGGAGGTACAGAGATGAATAAGTCCTGAGTGAGACGTTTATGTGTCTCGAACCCGCTTTCTCGAGGGAATAAGTGATAGAGGGGTTAGCTGAGAGAGAGAGAGAGAGAGAGAGAGAGAGAGAGAGAGAGAGAGAGAGAGAGAGTGAGAGTGTTTTGTGTTAACAAAAACGTACAGGCAGTCAAGGAGTTTTCACCACTTAATATTGTGAAGTTACTGTTACAGTGATATGCAATACAACACACGTTTAAGCATATCTGTCCAAGAAAATATTAGCTTAGCTACACATGCATGTCCTATG
>NC_089788.1:1468001-1470501 GCF_040412425.1 Macrobrachium rosenbergii | reverse complement strand
CGGATCTTCGCTGGAACTTTCGAGGTCCAAAGCCGAAATCACGTCTACGTTTGATTAGCACTTCAAAGAAGAAATAGAATAAGCTTCCTTACAGTGGTTTCATAAGTTTAAAGATGGCTTCCAAGGCTTGAGCGATCTGTAGGTGTGAGAGCTGACAGAAACACAAGAGAGAGAGAGAGAGAGAGAGAGAGAGAGAGAGAGAGAGAGAGAGGGTTAGGGGGAAGGGGAGGGGGTCGAATTTCAAGTCGATCGGTGATCGTCGTTTTTGAAAAGTCGACCCCGAACCGGAAAATGCTCTTTGTTCTTTGACTGTTTTAATTTTTTCTTTCTGTTTTCTTTCTTCTTTTTAGGTCATTCAATTTTTTGCTTTCTGTAAAAGAGAACTACTGTGCCGGCTTTGTCTGACCGTCCGCACTTTATTCTGTCCGCACTTTTTCTGTCCGCCCTCAGATCTTAAAAACTCCTGAGGCTAGAGGGCTGCAAATTGGCACGCTGATCATCTACCCTCCAGTCATCAAACATACCAAATTACAGCCCTCTAGTCTCAGCTGTTTTTTATTTTATTTAAGGTTAAAGTTAGCCATAATCTGGCAACGATACAGGATAGGCCATCACCAGGCCGTGGTAAAAGTTCCATGGGGCCGCGACTCATACAGCATTATACCGGGACCACCGAAAGATAGATCTATTATCGGCGGCCTGGATTATACGCTGTACAGAAAACTCGACTGCGCCGAAGAAGGGAAAGAATAATGGCTTACTTTACGATTCTATAAAGTCTATTTTCTTATTTGTTCAGCTCCAAAAAAGAAAAGTTCTTATGCGGTTTCTCTTTTTAGTTAAACTTCCACATTTTCTCCAAAATCCATCTTTTTTTTTTTTTTTCTCTCTCTCTCTTTTCAGGGATGAAGCAGATCCTACGAATCCTAAGGAATCCTAGAATTGACCTCTTAAATAAAAATCCTGGGACATTACTCCTGCGAATGCTTCCTTGGCAAAGCTGAGGACATCCCCGACTTAAGAGGGGAGGGAGGGAGGGAGAGAGGGAGAGAGGGAGGGAGAGAGGTCGCCTAATCCTCCTGGGCTTTGTAGGATACATTCAGACAGGAGACGAGAAACGACTCGATCCTGGGGTTCCTTTATTTTACTTGTAAGGAGTGTCCTTCATAGTCTTGTCTAATTTACCTGTCTCTCTCTCTCTCTTTCTCTCTCTCTCTCTCTCTCTCTCTCTCTCTCTCTCTCTCTCTCTCTCTCTCTCTCTCTCTCTCTCTATATATATATATATATATATATATATATATATATATATATATATATGTATATATATATATATATTCATATATATATATTTATACATTTATTATATACATAAAATTTATACATACATATATATATATATATTTATATATATATATATATAAAATATATATATATATATATATATATATATATATATATATATAATATAATATTCACCTTCATATGCTTTGAGTTTTGAAGCAGACAGTAAATATCCACAGTCGATATCACTGAATCTCAGTCGCTACTGGCGGAAGCAGATGCCGCTCAGCACCAATCAGAGGCCAGAGTCGAAATGCATCGACCAATCAGAAGAGAGAGACAGATAGACGGCTCGGTGATATCGAATGGAGATTTTTACCGCCAGCCTCAAAAAATGAACAAAAAAAAAAAAAGAAAGAAAGAATATGCTTCAGTGACTAATTATTACAATTATTATCGTCATTACGAGAATAATTAACCTGGGATAATCCTGAAAATCCTATAATTAAGAGATAATCCTGAAAATCCTTTAATTAACGAAGAGATAAAGTTCCCATATTATGTGGTAAAGGATCTTAATTAACTTGCAGTGAATTCCAATATATTGATGCTAAGGAACCATTAGGCGGGTGGGGGGAGGAGGGAGGGGGTGACGTGTAATGATAGACATTCCCGATAGACAGGCGCAGCTCAAAGTTGGAATCTTGGAATCATTAGAGAAATATCAGGAGTTAATGGTTACATGAGCTTCTCTAATTGGAATTATAGTAGATGGATAACGTTTGAGGAGAGAGAGAGAGAGAGAGAGAGAGAGAGAGAGAGAGAGAGAGAGAGAGAGAGAGAGAGAGAGAGAGAGATAATGTTATTACATTATAGGGAGAGAGAGAGAGTCGAGAGAGAGAGAGAGAGAGAGAGAGAGAGAGAGAGAGAGAGAGAGAGAGAGAGAGAGAGAGAGAGTTTTAATGATGAGAGAGAGCAAGAGAGTGGATATGCGTAGTCGCCAACAATTCCACACCACGATTTACCTGAATGATAAATGAAAATCATCTTCCTCGAGAGAGAGAGAGAGAGAGAGAGAGAGAGAGAGAGAGAGAGAGAGAGAGAGAGAGAGAAAGAGATTTTTAATGATGAATCAGAGTCCCAGAGAAGAGAGTGGATATGCGTAGTCATCAAGGGTTCGGGTGGTCCCTGAAATAAATGAGGCATTTCTGTCTCCCAA
>NC_089788.1:1453001-1463001 GCF_040412425.1 Macrobrachium rosenbergii | reverse complement strand
CTTGAAAGTGATGAACTCCTAATTATGGTTGTGAACCCTTTGGGAGAAGTACCCCTTATTAGCCCTAGAAAAACAATCCGGTTGCCCATCCCACCGGCCTCCACGCTTAGGAAACACTCCTTCCTTTCTAATCTTGTTTTATAACGTGAGGAAAAAATGATTTTAGGCAAATAGACCCTGTGATATAATATCATTTTAAACTTAACTTTCGCCTAAACTTAACTTTCTCCTAAACTCAACTTTCTTCTAAACTTGACTTTCTCTTAAGCTTAAACTTTCTCTCTCAGAGGCGAGATGCATCTCTCGCCTCCTGTCAGTCAGCATCCGGGTAAAGACTGAGAGAAAAAATCTCTTCTCTGCTGTCAGTCCGTCACCTCAAGATGGATGAATTGGCCGTTCTGGGAAGTGTATTCGTCTCTGTCTCTCTGTCTCTCTCTCTCTCTCTCTCTCTCTCTCTCTATAACATCTTCGATGAATATATTCCATATTTTGTTTCGATGTTCTCTCTCTCTCTCTCTCTCTCGCTCTATCTCTCTCTCTCTCTCTCTCTCTCTCTCTCTCTCTCTCTCTCATTACATCTTCGATGAATATATTCCATATTTTGTTTCGATGCTCTCTCTCTCTCTCTCTCTCTCTCTCTCTCTTTCTCATTAAATCTTCGATGAATATATTCCATATTTTGTTTCGATGCTCTCTCTCTCTCTCTCTTATTGCATCTTCGATGAATATATCCCATATTTTGTTTTGATGCTCTCTCTCTCTCTCTCTCTCTCTCTCTCTCTCTCTCTGATGACATCTACGATGAATATATCCCATATCTTGTTTTAATGCTCTCTCTCTCTCTGATTACATTTCCGATGAATATATCTTATCTCTCTCTCTCTCTCTCTCTCTCTCTCTCTCTCTCTCTCTCTCTCTCTCTCTCTCTCTCTCTCTCTCTCTCTGCCACTGGAACATCTCATATTTACATTTTTTAAAATAGAAACTACGTTTCTCTTATAATTTTTACTCATTTGCTGCAAATCTGTTTTGTAATTTTTACGATGCTGGTGTCCCAAAGGCTGTATAGAAATAATAGCACGAATGAGAGAGAGAGAGAGAGAGAGAGAGAGAGAGAGAGAGAGAGAGAGAGAGAGAGAGAGAGCTGCAACTTGTGACCTTATATCTTCGACAAAAACATTATTAAAAATCCAGCTAGCTGGAATACGTGGATAATTATTCATTACCTCGTTTACGAGTTGAATAAACACTTCTCCTATGTAAACAGATTGACATCCACCCTCTTTCATTCATGCAATAATCATCTTTCTCTCTTAGAGTGATCACCACGTACCCACAAAATATACCCCAAAATACGTGCCCACAAAACGTGCCCCCATATCTGTGGAGGTCGTTCCCAAAATCCCCAGTTCATCCGTTTCGATCGAATTGCTTCGAATAATACTTTCTGGACCTAACGCGTTGTCCCCATACCTTCGGCCCATAGGGGCTAGTGCTGTCAGTGCACCTCACGCGGTGCACTGTAGGCATTACTAAAGGTTCTGCAACCCCTTTCATTCCATTCTCCCATCTTGCTATCCACCCTCTCCTAACAATTATTTCACGGTGCAACTGCTTTGAGGTTTTCCTCCTGTTACACCTTTCAGACCTGCCTAATCTCATTTTCCTTTCCAGCGTCGAATGACCTTATAGGTCCCAGTGCTTGGCCCTTGGGGTAAACTACAGTCCATTACTCCCATTTCTGTGAAAGGTGACCCCCAAAATACCTTGGTTATTTGCCCCACTTGAGCTGCTCTCCATAAAGGCTTCTTCAAATGCTATTGCAAAGCTTCCTGCAACAGACTCGAGAGGAGATGAGATTTAGAGATTTGAGATATAACTTGATGCCTCCAGCATCTCTTCTGAACTTTTTCCCCTCTACGTTCTTTCAGAGATAAATGAATCCTGCCTTCGTATAGTTGACAGGAAGGTTTAGAAATGATAAAAAAAGGATAAAGAGGTGAAGAAGAAGAAGAAGAAGAAGAAGAAGAAGAAGAAGAAGAAGAAGAAGAAGAAGAAGAAGAAGAGGAAGAGATGAAAAAGGGAGTTGGAGTGAAATGACTTCGGGCTTTGAAACAAAAGCCTAATCGTATTCCGAAAAGTGAGAAAAGTAGACCTGACAGAGGGGAGAGGAAGATAATGATGTTGAGGGAGGCAGGGAGAAATGAAAATAAAAGGGGAAGGGAATAAAAGGAACAATGAAAGAAAGCGGACATAACAGAGAGAGAAAAATTGGAAGAGAAAAAAAGGAAGACTTTGTTGATTTATCATTAGGATAAAGTAATTGTTTGCCTGCTTGTGAGAGAGAGAGAGAGAGAGAGAGAGAGAGAGAGAGAGAGAGAGAGAGAGAGAGAGAGAGAGAGAGAGAGAGAGAGATATCAGGAGGTAATCAGCCAAGGGTGAGTGTGTTTGTGTATGGATGTATGTGTGCAGTTATGTGTAAACACATACGTATGTATGTATATATATATATGTATATATATATATATATATATATATATATATATATATATATATATATATATATAGAGAGAGAGAGAGAGAGAGAGAGAAAGTGTTTCTGTGTATAGAGAAATAGACACAATGTCTATATAAGTATCCACGTACACAAAGTGTAACGCTTGTGTGGACAAATAATACATATTTAAACAAATGTATACATACTTTAAGCTGTATATATATACACACACAAGAGAGAGAGAGAGAGAGAGAGAGAGAGAGAGAGAGAGAGAGAGAGAGAGAGAGGTCCATTGAAACAATATATGGGACACAGTCATCGCAAATGTAATCAAAAGATACGAAGGAAAGAGAGAGAGAGAGAGAGAGAGAGAGAGAGAGAGAGAGAGAGAGAGAGAAATGTACGTATTTCCCCATAAGGTGGTGTATCGAACAACCTGTATGTTCTTTTTTATTTATTGCCGTTATTCTCTGTTTCTATTCTTTGTTTTTGTTGATATTCTTTATTTTTTATTGTTTATTCTCATTCTCCTATTATTTTCTTTATTTCTACTCTCCGTTTTTCAACGGCCAACGGAGCAATGAACGAGAGGCCTCCCAAACCTCACTCCCGTTAACTGGCCAATCTATCGGGATTGAACTGCAGTTTTTTTTTATAGGTTTTTTCAAAACTCGTATCTTTTCATTTGTTCGCGTCCGCTCTCTCTCTCTCTCTCTCTCTCTCTCTCTCTCTCTCTCTCTCTTTTCAATACTCTGTGTCTACGCTCTATAAAAAAAAAAACAAGTAAAAAATGCGCCGAAGTTTCTTCGGCGCAATCGAGTTTTCTGTACAGTCGCTACAGCGTATAATCAAGGCCACCGAAAATAGATCTATCGTTCGGTGGTCTCGGTATAATGCTGTGTGAGCCGAGGCCCATGAAACTTTAACCACGGACCGGTGGTGGCCTGGCCTATATCGTTGCCAGAGGCACGGTCATGGTGAACTTTAACCTTAAAATAAAAACTACTGAGGCTAGAAGGCTGCAATTTGGCATGTTTGATGATTGGAGGGTGGATGATCAACATACCAATTTGCAGCCCTCTACTCTCATTAGTTTTTAAGATCTGAGGGCGGACAGAAAAAGTGCGGACAGAATAAAGCGCGGACGGATAGACAGAGCCGGCACAATAGTTTTCTTGTAAAGGAAACTAAAAAGACCATTGAGAGGAAATGGCTCTTACTGACATCCTTCTTCTTCTTCTTCTTCTTCTTCTTCTTCTCTACCTTCTGTTAAATCCTCTTTCTCAGTCTTCTTCTCTTCCTTTCCTTCCTTAGAAATCAGGAGGAGAAGAAGTCTTCTTGTAAATCCTCCTTTTTATCCTTCTATTCCTTTCGTTCCTTAGAAATCAGGAAGAAAAAGCCTCCTTTTAAATCCTCCTTCTCATCCTTAGAAATCAGGAAGAAAAAGACTACTTTTAAATCCTCCTTCTCATCCTCCTCTCTTCCTTAGAAATCAGGAGGAAAAAGCCTCCTTTTAAATCCTCTTTCTCATCCTGCTCTCTTCCTCAGAAATCAGGAGGAAAAAGCCTCCTTTTAAATCCTCTTTCTCGTCCCCCCTCTCATCCTTAGAAATCAGGAAGAAAAAGCCTGAGATTAATCCCCCCCTCTTCCTGACGGGGCACGAGAAGAAGGACCCACGAACCTTCGGCTTGAAGTGGGAAGTTCTTCGTCAGATTTCAATTAGCGGAACGCCTGAAGGAGGTGTCGCCTCAGCCTCTTGGATTCTGTAGAAGGACTCCTTCAGGAGAGAGAGAGAGAGAGAGAGAGAGAGAGAGAGAGAGAGAGAGAGAGAGAGAGAGAGTCCATTAATAATCCTTTTTGGACCATTCATCATTTTTAGCATAAAATAAGTTTATTCAATAACATGAAGTATATTGTCGCTATATTTGGAACCTGAAACCAAACCGTCGTTTGAAATGTTAACATTTCCTGTTTTGGAAATGAACAAGAAATAAAGAGGAAATGAACAAGAATTGAACAAGAAATTAATTCGAGCTGCAAAGCCTGTGGGGGCAAAATCAGACGTAAACAACCAAATAAATGAAATTATCTCACCTCTGGCAAACACAGCGAGCGTCGGAACCATTTTCATTTCACAGATTTTTTCATCGCTTTGTTTTGTCGTTTAACGAAGACTGAAAACCTTTTCTTATTTCAAAACTGATGAAAAGCGACGCAAGAGAACCGCCTCTAATAAAATACGCAGTCTGTGCCGCAGGCATCGACAGTTTGCGAAAAAAAGAGTTTTTTGTTTATATATTTTTTCAATTTTAATTGGAATCTCTCCTCTCACAAGTGCAACCAACTATTGGTCAAATGTTTTGCAAATTCTTGGATTATTGCTTTGTTTGTTAAGTTAATATGCAAATGAGGAGCTGTTTGTTGATGTAATTTGCAAATAGGGAACTGTTTGTTGATTTATTTCGTATATGAGGGACAGTTTATTGATGTATTTGCAATTGAGGAGCTGTTTGTTGATGTAATTTACAAACGAGAAACTGTTTGTTGATGTAATTTGGAAATGAGGAACTGTTTATTAATTTGAAAATGAGGAACTGTTTGTTGATGTAATTTGCAAATGAGGAACTGTTTGTTAATTTGCAGATGAGGAACTGTTTGTTGATGTAATTTGCAAATGAGGAACTGTTTGTTGATGTAATTTGCAAATTAGGTACGCAGGTTTGTTAATCTGCAAATAAGAAACTGTTTGTTGATGTAATTTGCAAATGAGGAACTGTTTGTTGATGTAATTTGCAAATGAAAAACTGTTTGTTAATTTGCAAACGATGAACTGTTTGTTGATGTAATTTGCAAACGAGGAACTGTTTGTTGATGTAATTTGCAAATGAAGAACTGTTTGTTGATGTAATTTGCAAATGAAGAACTGTTTGTTGATGTAATTTGCAAATGAGGAACTGTTTGTTGATGTAATTTGCAAATGAGGAACTGTTTGTTGATGTAATTTGCAAATGAGGAACAGATGTAAATGCCACTTTTTATCTTCCTACGAATATTTTATAGTTTTACCTTCGAAATACGTAAGAAATTTTTGACAATACTGATTTGAGGGATTTTTATAGCTTAGATTTCCTTAATCAAACTGCGTAGTATTGATGTGATTTCCTTAATCAAACTGCGTAGTATTAATGTGAAAGTGCTCCTTTTTGAAAACGTAAAAGTCAGAGGATTATAGATCTATCCGATCTGTGTTTATTGACTGACGAATCTCATTCCTTTGATGCAAAACGTGTTTACCGATTCTTCAAGAAAAATTCTATACCGGAAGAGAATCTTTAGAACCGATTCTAAAAACTCGAACACCTGATCTCTTCTGATCCTGTCCGGATGAGAAGAGATTCTTTACTGACGGTCAAAGCAAATCGTCAGATTCTCCTTTTCATATTTCTCGGACGAGAGAGAGAGAGAGAGAGAGAGAGAGAGAGAGAGAGAGAGAGAGAGAGAGAGAGAGAGAGAGAGAGAGAGAGATGGTATTTTTTTCCGTCAGGGAAATAATCTTTTAAGACCTTCAGAGATTTTCTTTAATGTTTAGGAATCTCTGGGAAATTTATTGTGTAGGAATCAGGCCTTTTGAAGTCTCGAAGCCTTCACTTGATTGAGTCTGAATGTTGTTTATTTGCTGGTCAGAGATCATTCGGTAACATTATTGATTGTTAGCGTTTTTCTTTGTTAGTTATCTCATGTTCTTTTTTCGTCTCATGAGTGGAGGTGGAATGGAGATGGGATATAGATGGAATATAGGTGGAATGGAGGTGGAATAGAGATGGAATGGAGATGGAATATAGATGGAATAGAGATGGAATATATATGGAGTATAGATGGAATATAGATGGAATACAAATGGTATGGAGATGAATTATATGGAATAGAGATTGAATATAGATGGAATGGAGATGGAATATAGATTGAATATAGATGGAATATAGATGGAATTGAGATGGAATATAGATTGAATAGAGATGGAATATAGATGGAATAGAGATAGAATAGGAATAGAGGTTGAATAGAGATAGAATAGAGATGGAATAGAGATTGAATATAGATGGAATGGAGATGGAATGGAGATGGAATATAGATGGAATAGAGATTGAATAGAGATGGAATAGAGATCGAATATAGATAGAATAGAGATGGAATATAGATGGAATAGAGATTGGATAGAGATAAAATAGGAACAGAGATTGAATAGAGATGGAATAGAGATTGAATATAGATGGAAGAGAGACGGAATATAGATGGAACAGAGATTGAATATAGATGGAATATAGATGGAATAGAGATTGAATATGATATAGATGGAATATAGATGGAATAGAGTTTGAATAGAGATACAATAGAGATGGAATAGAGATTGAATATAGATGGAAGAGAGATGGAATATAGATGGAATAGAGATTGAATATAGATGGAAGAGAGATGGAATATAGATGGAATAGAGATTGAATATAGATGGAATAGAAAGTTAAGTATACCTTAGTTTAACCAGACCACTGAGCTGATTAACAGCTCTCCTACCACTGGCCCGCAGGATTAGACTTATTTTACGTGGCTAAGAACCAATTGGTTACCTAGCAACGGGACCTACAGCTTATTGTGGAATCCGAACCACATTATACCGAGAAATGAACTTCTGTCGCCAGAAATCAATTCCTCTAATTCCTCATTGGCCGGCCGGAGAATCGAACGCAGGCCCAGCAAAGTACTAGCCGAGAACGATACAGAAGTAAAGGAACAAAGGTTATAGACGCTACAATCTTAATGATAAAATTTAACTTTTATAAAAATACCGACTTAAAAGGTAGACTTGACAATGCCGCCATGTTGCCCAGGCTCTACGGAGGAGAGAAGACGCAGAATAAAAGAGAAAAGAATGTCGTCTTGACATAGAGGTAAGTGAGAGAACCGCCTCCTTGAGGGAAGGAAGGTTATAAGGGTGGGAAAACGGAAGCAAAAGAGTTCCAAAGCCAGGTAGTGCAAGGACAAAAACAGTTTCTGAACCAAACGGAGAAATTTGAAGTTAACAAATGTTATGATTTTATGACTTTCAAGCCAAGCACTGGGTGGGCACTTTCGGCCATTCAGCTATTAAGACAGTGAAACGAGTGAGTTGGAGAGGCTGGACAGCAAAGTAAAGAGATCCAGAAATTTATGGAGATGACGTACAAGGATCGGAAGTTGGAAATGGGTGACAATGCTACTAAGAAGTCATGGTTAGAGAGGCTGGACAGCAAGACTGAAGGCAGGGAGAGGGAAAAGAGGTTAAGTCAATAAACTCCTTCGGGTGCATTGTCGAGATGTTTATTCAGTGGTCTCTGTTTGGTCTTCCTAACTTTCTCTCTTTCTCCTTCCCCTTCTCCTGTTAAATCCTCCTTCTCTCTTCCTTTTCTTCCTCAGGAATCAGGAGGAAAACGTCTGGGGTTGAACCCTCAGCTTCCGACCTCCTTTTCCTGACGTGGCCGACGAGGGACCCGCGAATTTCGACTCGAAGTAGGAAGTTCTTCGTTAGTTCTTCAGTTCGTGGGACTCCTGAAGGAGGTGTCGCCTCCGCCACTTGGTTCATGTAGGACTCCTCCTTCAGGAGAGAGAGAGAGAGAGAGAGAGAGAGAGAGAGAGAGAGAGAGAGAGAGAGAGAGAGAGAGAGAGAGATATTTAATCTACAATATACAAAGCAAATAAGAATGAATTATACAATGTTAGCAGCATTGAGAGAGAGAGAGAGAGAGAGAGAGAGAGAGAGAGAGAGAGAGAGAGAGAGAGAGAGAGAGATGTAGCGTAAAACGTGCAGGGCAATAAAGAGTGAATTATACAATGTTAGCATTAAAAAACGCAGCGAGAGAGAGAGAGAGAGAGAGAGAGAGAGAGAGAGAGAGAGAGAGAGAGAGAGAGAGAGAGATCCTCAGGTGCTGAATATTCGGGAGCCATTACGTAAGGTGATGACGATAATGAAGATGAATCGAGACAATCCTGATTTCGATAATGACACCCCCATAAACGACCAGACGAGAATTACAGACAAAAATAGACCATTTATTTCGAGAAGAGATAGAGACGGATGGAAGATGAACGATAACTTTGGAAAATGAGGTGAACTGAAAACTGAGGAGTTTGTGAAAAAATAGGATGTAAGTGAAAATGAAAAAATAGGATTGGTTGAAAAAGGATGGAAGTGAAAATGAAAAAGTAGGATTGGTTGAATAAAAAACTAGGATTGGTTGAATGAATAAAATACAATTGGTTGAATGAAAAAATAAGATTAGTTGAATGAAAAAAATAAAATTAGTTAAATGGAAAAAATAATTGGTTGAATGTAAAAAATATGATTGGCTGAATGAAAATATAGGATTGGTTGAATGAAAAATATAGGATTGGCTGAATAAAAAAAAAAACAGGATTGGTTGAATGAAAAAATAGGATTGGTTGAATGAAAAAATACAATTGGTAGAATGAAAATATTGGTTGAATAAAAAAATAGGATTGGTTGAATAAAAAAATAGGATTGGTTGAATGGAAAAGATTATTAGTTGAATGAAAAAAATTACCTGAATGAAAAAATTATTGTCTGAATGGAAAAAATAATTGGCTGAATAAAAAAAAAACATTGGTTAAAAAAATTACTGGTTGAATGAAAAAAATGATTGGTCGAATGGAATAAGAATTTGTTGAAAAGAAAAGGGAATGATTAAATGAAAAATAATTGGTTGAAGTTAAAAAAAAATCTAAAAAAATGTACAATTACAGTAGTTATATTAAAAATTTACCCTCCAATGGATTCTCTCTCTCTCTCTCTCTCTCTCTCTCTCTCTCTCTCTCTCTCTCTCTCTCCTCATTTATATATCTTCTAACAAATAAAATATAAATAAAATCCGAATTTTCCTCCGTCTCTTTGTAACAGAATGATCTTGATGTAACCTGAGTGGAATACCTTGAGAGGATTCCTCACTGGAAAACTGGAATTTCCAGAATTCCAGACAGCCCTACTCAACGCAGGGAAACAAAATCAGACATAAAATCAAATATACATCTTTTATACATTCGTCGATTTTATATATACAAATATAACCCTTGTGAAATATGGGACGAAGCCCTTTCTAAAATGTATGAGTGTAGATAATTTATTTATTTATATATTTATTTTTGTTTTTGTTAAGAAGACTCGAAATGCAGATAAGGAATGGAATATAGGGTTTTGGCCAAAAGCCAAGCACTGGGACCTGTGAGGTCATTGAAATTGAAAGTAAAAAGGGGTTTAAAGGTGTAACAGGAGGAAAACCTCAAAGCAGTTGCTCTGTGAAATAATTGTTAGGAGAGGGTGGATAGCAAGATGGAAGAAAGATAATATGAAAGAGGTACAGTAAAAGGAATGAAAGAGGTTGCAGCTAGGGGCAAAGGGACGCTGCAAAGAACCTTTAGTAATGCCTACAGTTCACCCCGTGAGGTGCACTGACG
>NC_089788.1:1438001-1448001 GCF_040412425.1 Macrobrachium rosenbergii | reverse complement strand
TAAATGTGTGTATATATATATATATACACACACACACACACACACACATATATATATATATATATATATATATATATATATATATATATATATATATATATATATATATATGTATTCATGTATCTGACTCGACCAGCACAGGTTCGAATCTTGCCAAGGGTAGAAACACTAAACATAAATAATTTATATTAGGTGTGATTAATTCCTAAGGAAAACTGAATTCAATGTAAAATTAATATTTGTGGCTTCATTTTTGATAGGTATACAATATAATAATAATAATAATAATAATAATAATAATAATAATAATAATAATAATAATAATAATAATAAAATGGAATTGTCTATGGATCCTCTCGTATCCTTGTATCCTACAAAGGCAAATAGGATTAAGCGAAATCCCCTATTAAGTCTGGGACGCCCTCAGCATTGCAAGGACTAATGTCTCAGGAGTAAATATCGCAATGGAATAAATAAAGTCATGAGTTTTTCAGTGCATAATAAAGTTAATATGACAATCTCAGTGCAATATATAAAGTTATGACTATCTCAGAGCAATTTTTCATTCTTCCTCACCCATTCTCATCACATGTCCAAACCATCTAAGTCTCGACTTTCTTATCATATCAGTAATCTTAACCATTTATTCATCTTCAAAAAACTGAAAGTATGAGAATCAGGAGAGAGAGGAAAGTGAATAACTTAAAAGTTATGACTATCTCAGTGCAATTTCTCATTCTTCCTCACCCATTCTCATCACATGTCCAAACCATCTAAGTCTCCACTTTCTTATCATATCAGTAATCTTAACCATTTATTCATCTTCAAAAAACTGAAAGTATGCGAATCAGGAGAGAGAGAGAGAGAGAGAGAGAGAGAGAGAGAGAGAGAGAGAGAGAGAGAGAGGAAAGCAAATACCTTTCACCAAAGGGAAAGTAGAATGACAAGAGGCAGGGGAAGAGAGGCTTTTAGCGAAAAGAGAAAGTAAATGAATAAAAGCATTTCCTGGTGCTTTCTATTGACCTGAATCACACACACGTCTCTAAACCTTTCTTGTGTTTCTGTCAGACTTCTGCTGCCAAGGGCTCAAGCTGTTATAGCTGTAGCTGCTACGAAGCTTTTTTTTTTGTATTTTTTAACAGCACTTTAAAAATCTAGGTCTTACTTGATTTAGTTCCTCTTTGAGAAAAATATGAACCTAGAAAAATGTTGAAATTTTCAGTAGGGTTTAATATTTTTTTGGACTAATAACTAATTGAACACCATATGAACACCATAATATTTTTTGGAAGCTTGAATTTCAAGTCAATGGCCCCTGTGGTGGGCTTGTTTCATGTGAATATGTTTCATCTTCTGAATAATAATAATAATAATAATAATAATAATAATAATAATAATAATAATAATAATAATAATAATAATAATAACTAATTGAAGATACCATTCAAAATTCGTTATTTCTTTGAATAAAAACTTTATCAATACTAATATACACAATATTATCAGTAAATGCCTTTGTATATATCGTTGGCAGACGCACGATTATGGCTAATTTTAACCTTAAATAAAATAAAAACTACTAAGGCTAGAGGGCTGCAATTTGGTACGTTTGATGATTGGAGGGTGGATGATCAACATGCCAATTTGCAGTCTTCTAGCTTCAGTAGTGTTTAAGATCTGAGGGCGGACAGAAAAAGTGCGGACAGAATGAAGTGCGGACGGACAGACAAAGCCGGCACAATAGTTTTCTTTAACAGGAAACTAAAAAAAAACCTCGTCTTGATAACTCATTTCCTCTTCAAAAGAAAACGTGACATTTTTTTTACCTTTCGACAAATAGAAAATCGAGGATTTAATCATTTCCTTTGACCATTAATGGGAAATCAGGACCCCCCTCGAGGTGCATCAAAGACCAGGTGATTACGAGGGGGACGGCGCTCCCCAGGTCACAGTCCAAATTTAATGGGATCTATCATCAGGAATAGAGTCAGTCTAGGAACACCTGTCGTCCGTTCCTGGTAATTCCAAGTAATTCCAGGTAATTAACCAATATTTTCTTAGAGAGTTTCCTTCCTCAGTTACAGACTGAGTCAGGTATGTTAATTGGTTTTCAGGTCAGTGATATTGAATTAGTCTTTAATGGGTTTTTACATGAATGCTAAATTTACGTAAATAGGTTTTTTACATGAATGGTAATTTACGTCAATGCTGATTCATTAATGAAGTTTTCATTTTAAATATATGACTTTTATACATATGGCCTATATGTGTTGATGTTCAGCTTTAGGAAAGCTGATAAACTGAAAATTCAAATGTTATGACATTTGAAGCAATGGAGGCTGCCTCTCCACTCTCTCTCTCTCTCTCTCTCTCTCTCTCTCTCTCTCTCTCTCTCTCTCTCTCACAAGCTGTTTGCCCATCAACATCAGAGACCTTACCTCAGATCTTACAGTTCGTTGAGGTCCCTCAGTGTGTGTGTGTGTGTGTGTGAGAGAGAGAGAGAGAGAGAGAGAGAGAGAGAGAGAGAGAGAGAGAGAGAGAGAGAGAGAGAGAGAGAGAGAGGCAACAATCCATTGAGATCAACAATCAATTGCAAAATCAAGGAGAGAGAGAGAGAGAGAGAGAGAGAGAGAGAGAGAGAGAGAGAGAGAGAGAGAGAGAGAGAGAGAGAGAGAGAGAGAGAGACTAGGTAAGAGAAGAAAATCCACTGATATAAATATATGAACACAATTAATTGCAAAATCAAGGATAGAATTACTGAGAGAGAGAGAGAGAGAGAGAGAGAGAGAGAGAGAGAGAGAGAGAGAGAGAGAGAGAGAGAGAGACTAGGGAAGAGAAGAAAAAATCCACTGATATAAATATATGAACACAACTGATATCAATATCAAGGACAGAAATACAGAGAGAGAGAGAGAGAGAGAGAGAGAGGGAGAGAGTATAAGCCTACCCGTAATGGTCAATTCATCTTGAGGTGATGAGAAGGCTGAGAGAACTTCATCAGAGGAATTTATTACCGTGACCGAGATCCATGATGAGATTTTTTCTTTTGTAAATTTTATCTTTTTTTCTTTTTACAAATTCATTAATCTTTTCATTTATTTCTATTTTTAATTTTTCTCTGTTCTTCTTTATTCGTTAGTTTTCTTTGTCCCCCATACATCTAGTTTTAGTACAGTATATTATAAGAATAATGCTTTCTTTCTCTTAAACTAAAGCATTCAGACATCCAGGCACCACCAATCACTAGTATAGGATCTACTGTATATATATATATATATATATATATATATATATATATATATATATATATATATATATATATATATATATATATATATATACATGCATAAAGATAGATAGATAGATAGATAGATAGATAGAAAGACTAACAGGACCTCATTTATACAGGATGATTTCTAATGGAGATTTCATTCACAAAAGTTACAAGGTTTCAATGACTACCTGTCTCCATCGCTTGTTTTTTGTTTTGCTGCTACCAGACGATGGGGACAGTTAAGTCCTTGGAAGTTTGTAACTTTTCTGAAAAAAATCTCCGTTAGAAACTACCCTGTATAAATGAGGTCCTGTTAGTTTATCTATCTATGTAACTACATATATATATATATATATATACAGCAAAAATCCCATACTTGTAACAAATAGTGCTTGGACATTTGAATGCATTAGTTAAAGACAAAAGGCCAAGCAATATACAACAGACTTTGCTAACACTAGAACAGCACAATTGTGCAAATGATCATGCTAAAATATATATATATATATATATATATATATATATATATATATATATATATATATATATATATATATATATATAAATATAAGTTCACTAATTCCTATTCCGGAGAAGAAGAAGAAGAAGAAGAAGAAGAAGAGAGAGAGAGAGAGAGAATACCAAACTTTTTCGGAGAAAGGCGTAATTGGTCATGGAAGGGAGAGGGCAAGAGAAACACAGGAAGAATTCTTGAACAAACCTCTTCCTTGGAAAACAAACAGACGGGATGAAAGAAAGATGGATTTCGTTTCAGGCGGGAGATAAAGAAACACAGAAGGGAAAGCAGCAATTAGGGAGTAATGAGACGAGAAGAGAAGAGGAGAGAAGAGGAGAGAGGAAATTAGGGGAGGGGTGTTCTCTCTTTCTCTTTCTCTCTCTCTCTCTCTCTCTGTAAGTCCTTTCCCAGAGATCACAGGAACTAGTGGTTCAGTGGTTACCCACCAAACCTCACTGACAAGGGACACGGGATCGATCCCACGTGGATGGCAAAACTATTTATTCCCCCTCTTCCTTAAAATCCATTGTATTCCTACTGACCTAGGCGATAAGTTAAGTACCCGATGGGTCGTAGCCAAGGTGGAGAAAGGATGGGGGTGTCGCAACTCCATCCCCCTAAAAATATATATAATATATTTTGCATAATATAAACTTTTACGGCTAAAATTGCTTACTGTTATGTATCAAAATATTCTGTGTGTGTGTGTGTGGAGAGAGAGAGAGAGAGAGAGAGAGAGAGAGAGAGAGAGAGAGAGAGAGAGAGAGAGAGAGAGAAATTAATAATTCTTTATCATTTATTAACTTATCAGTCTCTGCATAACAGGCCTTTTAGAGAGAGAGAGAGAGAGAGAGAGAGAGAGAGGTGCGAAAAGGGCCTCCCTCTTTGTTGAATTATCATTAAAATCGTCAAAACGTTTTTGAGCGACTTTTGTGGTGAAAAGGCTGTGGAGGAAGATTTTCTCTATTCTAAGGCTTTCTCTTCTAAGACTCTCTCTTCTCTAAGACTTTCTCCTTTCTAAGGCTTTCTCTAAAATCTCGTCCAGAGACTTTAAGAATTTCGTTCCTGAAGCTTTCTAAATTTTTTTTATTATCTGGCTGTTGTGAGAAAAATAAGGAGAATGTTTGTGTGTGACTTTTTACATATTGTACGTATATGTATATGTGTATGTATATGTATATGTATATCGAGGACCCATGCATCCCCAGGTGTGCATGGATAAATGACATATGTATATATATATATTTATATTATGCATTTTAATTTTGTTCCCTGTTATATTTTATCTCTCTCTCTCTCTCTCTCTTTGTGAAATTGCAGCCTCCCCTCACAATTCTTGCGTCAGGATTCCAGACCCGTAGTGATAAACGTATCCCAAAAAACTGTAGAAAAATGGAAAGCTTTACTGAAATAACTGGGACATTTAAAAATTTCACCTTTTGAAAATTCAACAGGGCAACTGATGTGCAAGAGAGGAAGAGAAGAAGGAGAAGAAGAAGAAGAAGAAGAAGAAGAAGAAGAAGAAGAAGAAGAAGAAGAAGAAGAAGAAGAAGAAGATAAGATATTGAAGAAGAAGAAGAAGAAGATGAAGAAGAAGAAGAAGATAAGATATTGAAGAAGTAAGACTTCAAAGCCTCTAAAAAAACCAGTCCTTTGATCTTTGCATTTTTTTACGGTAGATTTTTAAACAATTCACCGAACCATTCCGACAGTGACGTCAGACTATGATATCGATTCTGAATTTGCAAAAAAAAAAAAAAAAGTCACCAAAATGACTTATTCCTTGCCTCTTTCCCAGTCATATCTCTCGCTGTATTCTGATGCAAATTTCCTGATATTCGATGCTATATTTTTTTTTGCATGAAAACATTGCCACCTATTAAAATGGACCAACAAAAAGAAAAAAAAAGTTGCATATTTGTATGCAAGCCAATTGTTGCTCTGCACAGATTGCATTTATTATGCTCGGGTCTCTTGCAATGTTTTCATCAAGGCTTAGATTAAAAAAAAACACACGCACGCAAAAATATCAATTAAATGCAAATATTCGCGACTCTCCCGTGTTGTCTTTCTGGCTAAATGTTTTCAAATATATTTTTCCTCTTTTACTTTTCATTGTAGGTGGGTTGAAATGCTTTACTTTGACAAATTTCTCTCTAAACGTGATGTTTTTTCTCTGTTAAAAGTTTTTAATAGGTTTACAATAGTCTTGGAATAACTTTTTTTTTGCAATAACACTGGAATAACTTTTTTTTTGTCAGATGTCTTGTCAGGTTGTCTGCAAAAAACACGATGTTTTTCTCTGTTAATTTTTTTTTTAGTTTACAATAGCAATGGAGTAACTTTCTTTTTATCAGATGTCTTGTCAGGTTGTCTGCAAAAAAAGAGGGATTTTTTTCTCTGTTACAAGTCTTTAATAGTTTACAAAAGCACTGGAATAACTTTTTTTTATCAGATGTCATGTCTGGTTATCTAAAAATAAACAGATGTTTTTTTGTGTTAAAAGTCTTTAATAGCTTACAAAAGCACTGGAATAACGTTTTTATCTATCAGATGTCATGTTAGGTCGTCTAGAAAAAAAAAACACCAGTGTGTGACCAAAACTGGCCATTGAAAATGACTTAAAGAAAAAACATCCACCCGCTCATTTATGTAACTGAAATGACTCTTCGTGAAAATATGCAGAAGGATCAGAATCATTCTATAGTCCCCTAAAAAAAAAAAAAAAAAAAAAAAAAAAAAAAAAAAAAAAAAAAAAAAAAAAAACACTCTCAAGGAAAAACCTCCCTAAAAAAAAACCACAAAACTAAAAAAAACACACTTTTTTTCTTTTTCAAGATTGACAGTTTTATCTCCGGGTTCTCCCTGGTTGAGTCTTCACCACCGACGTCATTTTGAAAAAAAAAAAAAAAACAGGTTCTCTCTCGAAAAACATTGGTCGCGGCGCATGAAAGAGGAATTTCTCGGGCGCGAGTTATAAAGGGTTTTTCTTATTGCATCGCGGATTTTTTTCGTCTGCAAGAGCAAATAATTGGACGGTGATAACTGGTACAAGAAAGGCTTGAGTTATTATAATGGGATTTTTCAGTTCATTAATCTGTCTAAAAGAAAGTCGATATACTTATTTCTAGTTTTCTGTAAAAGAAAACTATTGTGCCGGCTTTGTTTGTCCGTCCACAATTTATTCTGTTCGTACTTTTTCTGTCCACCCTCAAATCTTCAAAACTACTGAGCTAGAAGTCTGCAAATTGGTATGTTGATCATCCATCCTCCAATCATCAAACATACCAAATTGCAGCCCTCTAGCCTCCTCAGTAGTTTTTATTTTTATTTGAGTTAAAAAGTTAGCCATGAACGTGCTTCTGGCAACGCAGCAGCACAGGCCACCACGGTCGGCTGAGAGTTTCATGGGCCGCGGCTCATACAGCACTATACCGAGACCACCGAAAGATAGATCTATTTTCGGTGGCCTTGATTATACGCTGTACAGGAAACTCGATTGCGCCAAAGAAACTTCGGTCCATTTACAGAAACTTTAATAAAAAAAAATTACTATAGAAATTCCTAATAAATCTTGTAGGTATTCATCTCTGCTGACCTATGAATTGTTACAGCTTTATGAGAGAAGAGAAAGTTGATAATAAAAAACTATTTTCTTTCGTTTTTTCTTATTACGCAACGAAAGAGAAGAAGAAGAAGAAGAAGAAGAAGAAATATGCAAATCACTTCATGTTTCTTCCAAATTCTAGATACGTCAGAAGTATCATTTATAAGTAGGAACTCTCTCTCTCTCTCTCTCTCTCTCTCTCTCTCTCTCTCTCTCTCTCTCTCTCGGCCAAATTCTTTCTACTGATAAGCACTCCAATTTCGTCCTTTGTTATGTTTTCATTCTCTCTCTCTCTCTCTCTCAACTTTTGATAACCCCAATTCCGTCTACTGATAAGCATTTCAATTTTGTCCCTTTGTTATATTTCCATTCTCTCTCTCTCTCTCTCTCTCTCTCTCTCTCTCTCTCTCTCTCTCTCTCTCTCTCTCTCTCCCGTAACCAAAACGAAGATAAGAGGTTGGTCTTTGTTTAGCAATCATTTTTCACCCCACAATCGTATCTGCTGAACGCCCCAGTGGATAATGTCCTGGATCCCTTTTCACTGCCTTACAGGAGGAGAGCCCATTTGGGTGACATCTTCCAAAGGATTTCATTCCTTGTCGGGGTCGAAAAAGAGGATATCCGTCTCCCGTCGATGAACATATTTCAACGGGGCTCGTATCTTTCTCCCGAGCGAGTCAGGATGTAGGGGGGATTATTGTCAACACGATGCGTATCACAAAACACGCTGAAGGAGACGTTTAGGTCAGTATATCGTTATTATTATTGTTGTATCTCCATATTTATGACCATGCAAGCACTTTACATTCATTCCCGCGGCTCGACGGCAAAATGAATCAGCGATGGACTGCGATAAAAATGAATTAATCTCATCCCCTGGCGGACATCGTGCTAGAGATGTATAAACTCGTAAACCAAACAACATAGTATAGACGAATTGAAAACACATGACAGTCAGGAGATAAGGCGACAGCTTTTAAACAGAATCAAAGCTCTCTTTTCAGATATCTCGCGTGGTACTAAACAAGTAATACACAAATATATGAGTATAATGTATATATATATATATATATATATATATATATATATATATATATATATATATATATATATATATATATATATATATAATATTCAACCCAGTTTCAATTTCACTCACAGCACGACGAATAATATATGGAAATAAAAACTTTTCTGGAAACGAAGGCGAAAATTCAATCGAACAAAATCATCTATAGCTTTACAAAGGCTTTCCCAGACCATACAAATGTCTAATCAACAGCACGTCGACCCCTAAGATGATTCCCATCGCCAAAGGGTCCGATTTCACGAGTGATTTAAATCTTTCTTTTTATTGAAGTTCTTAATAATAATATTTAATTATTACGACATTCTTTATGTAGTATATAAATACAAGTATATGGTTGAAATGCTAAAAAAATCCTTTTTCCAATATAACGAAATTCATAGAAAAAGCGGTAAAAAATGCGCAGAAGTTTCTTCAGCGCAATCTAGTTTTCTGTACAACCGCTACAACGTATAATCAAGGCCACCGAAAATAGATTTATCTTTCGGTGGTTTCGGTATAATGTTGTATCAGCCGCAGTCCATGAAACTTTAACCACGGCCCGGTGGTGGCCTGTCCTATATAGTTACCAGAAGCGCGATTATGGCTAACTTAAACCTTAAATAAAATAAAAACTACTGAGGAGGCTAGAGGGCTGCAGTTTGGTATGTTTAATGATTGGAGGGTAGATTATCAACATACCAATTTGCAGCCCTTTAGCCTCAGTAATTTTTAAGATCTGAGAGTGGACAGAAAAAAGTGAGGACAGAAAAAAGTGCGGACAGAAAAAAGTGCGGACAAAAAAAGTGCGGACAGAATAAAGTGCGGACAGAATAAAGTTCGGACAGAAAAAGTGCTGACAGAAAAATGCGAACAGAAAAAAGTGCTGACAGAAAAATGCGAACAGAAAAAAGTGCTGACAGAAAAATGCGAACAGAAAAAAGCGCTGACAGAAAAATGCGAACAGAAAAAAGTGCTGACAGAAAAAAGTGCGGACAGAAGAAATTGCTTACAGAAAAAAGTGCGGTCTGAAAAAGTGCGGACAGAAAAGTACGGACAGAAAAAGTGCGGACAGAAAAAAAGTACGGACAGAAAAAGTACGGACAGAATAAGTGCGGACAGAAAAACAGTGCGGACAGAAAAAAGTGCAGACGGAAAAAGTGCAGGCGGACAGACAAAGCCGGCACAACAGTCTTCTTTTACAGAAAACAAAAAATACCAACACTAATTCTCAGCATTTGTTGCGACCACCATCCCTCCATAAATCTGCTCGTCAGAAATCTGGGTGTCGCGCGGTACCAAAAATTGTACCAAAAGAGGCTATCAAAAGGAACCCATTAATGCTTTCTTGACAGGTAACAACACCTCTATGAGAAGGCTGAGAGAAAAGGATTCCCACCTAGGAACCCACCTAGAATCCCACAGGGCGTGGGGGGGAAGAGGTAGGAATCCCGCCACCTATACCGCAATCATTCCTTCCTTCCAACCCAGAAATTCTCCCCTAGATCAATAGCGCGTTTTGGGGATAATTCCCTG
>NC_089788.1:1418001-1435501 GCF_040412425.1 Macrobrachium rosenbergii | reverse complement strand
ATTGCTTATTATTATTATTATTATTATTATTATTATTATTATTATTATTATTATTATTATTATTATTATTATTATTATTCAGAAGATAAACCTCCATTCATATGGAACAAGCCTAAAAGGGCCAGTAAGTATTATTATTATTATATTATTCTGATAAACCTATATTCATATGGACAGGCCTACAAGGACCATTGAGTATTATTATTATTATTATTATTATTATTATTATTATTATTATTATTATTATTATTATTATTATTATTATGGAACAAGCCCACCAAAGGGGCCACTGACTTGAAATTCAACCTTCCAAAGAATATTACGGTGTTCATCTGATAAAAAGTTACATTAGAAAAATAGGAGATACAGAATGAAAAGATCAGTTATTAGAAAGATAAAAATTGTAAATGAATAAAATAATATAGATAAAAGTATAAATGATCAAACTACAAGGTTCTAATTACACGGCATCCTCAGGGAGACTGATCCACAGTCCAATGGTGTGAGGAATGAAAGACGTCTGTAATTTACCCTAAAGAATAAACAAGTAAAATATGAGCCGAAGTTTCTTCGGCGCAATCGAGTTTTCTGTACATCGTATAATCAAGGCCCCCGAGAATAGATCTATCTTTCGGTGGTCTCGGTATAATGCTGTATGAGCAGCGACCCATGAAATTTAAACCACGGGCCAGTGGTGGCCTGTCCTATATCGTTGCCAGATGCACGATTATGGCTAACTTTAACCTCAAATAAAATAAAAAATACTGAGGCTAGAGGGCTGCAATTTGGTATGTTTGATGACTGGAGGATGGATGATCAACATGCCAATTTGCAGCCTTCTAGCCTCAGTAGTTTTTAAGATCTGAGGGCGGACAGAAAAAAGTGCGGACATAAAAAAGTGCGGAAAGAAAAAAGTGCAGTCAGAATAAACTGCAGACAGAAAAAGTGCTGGCGGAATAAAGTGCGGACGGACAGACAAAGCCGGCACAATAGTTTTCTTTTACAGAAAACTAAAATGTACAGAAATAAACCAGGCAGAAAATACTACATAGCAGATAAGTACATTATATTTTATCAATGGACTCTGTATATCACAAACAGTCCACATTTCAGTGTATAAGCCTCGTCGGCGCATTTATTGGGATAAAAAATGAATTCCTTTGAGACTCATAAAAACGATCATCTGATATGCAAATCAATATGATTATTAAATACAATATTTGCATATCCGACGCATATACATGAAGCACGGTATGGAATTCATCATTTGCCATCATGACACTGATCCCCAAACGCTTGGGACGTTATATATGAGAGAGAGAGAGAGAGAGAGAGAATGGCCCCCCACTTCTATGTATGTATGTATGTATGTATATATGTATGCATGTATATACAAAATTACACTCTTCATACTAAAGCAACAGACTCTCAACAGGATTTTATTCTGAATGTGTGTATGTATATGTATACATACGTGTATACGCGTGTGTGTGTGTGTTGTGTATTTATATCCACTTATGTGTATGAATAGAAGGTAATGATACATACACATCTGAGGCATACTAGAGAGAGAGAGAGAGAGAGAGAGAGAGAGAGAGAGAGAGAGAGAGAGAGAGAGAGAGAGAGAGAGAGAGAGAGAGAGAGAGAGAGGGGTTTTTCGTGGCCAGCGATCGGGTAATAAAATCGACCATATTTCCCAGATGACGTTTAATGATCATAATACTAATAATTTTGGAGGTCTATAGCGTCGTTTGATAGAAGAGAGCGTCAAAAATATTGGGCAATAAATTTGCTCATTACCGTATACACCTGGAAGGTGAGGCAGGACAGGTGTGGAGATTATCGGAGAGGGTACCAGTATCAGCTTCGTACGAGGCAAAATGAATAGTCCACGCGTGCGTATTCGCGATTCCCCTTGATATGGTTCAAGATTAAGGGGTATTTATGTCTCCGTAATTATTTAAGATTTTAGTTTCTGTAAAAAAGAACTGTTGTGCCGACCTTGTCTATCCGTCCGCACTTTATTCTGTCAGCACTTTTTCTGTCCGCACTTTTTCTGTCCGCCCTCAGATTTTAAAAACTACTGAGGCTAGAAGGCTGCAAATTGGCATGTTGATCATCCACCCACCAATCATCAAACATACCAAATTGCAGCCCTCTAGCCTCAGTAGGTTTTATTTTATTTAAGGTTAAATTTAGCCATAATCGTGCTTCTGGGCAACGATATAGGCTACGCCACCACGGGGCTGTTGTTAAAGTTTCATGGGCCGCGGCTCATACCGAGACCACCGAAAGATAGATCTGTTTTCGGTGGCCTTGATTATAAGCAGTAGTGGCTGTACATAAAACTCGTTTGCGCCGAAGAAACTTCGGCGCCTTTATTACTTGTTTTAAGTTTATACACTAACCTTACGATATAATAAAAAACAAATGATCAGTATATTAAGTTTCAAGAATAATGAGGAATTAGCAAAATGAGGATAAGAAAAATACTTTATAAATATCGTTTAAGATCGAACGTTTAAGTTAGGGTGAAGTGTTCAATATGTGGCGGGGTGAACGTGGTACTTACGTTGGAATTCGCTGTATTTGCATGAAGCCCACATAATGTAGACTTAGCCCACATAATGTAGACTTTCTTTTTGCTTTATTTGTTTATTTATTTATTTTTATTTTTTTGCATCGCAATTGATTCAATTCTATGAAAAGTTAAGACGACTGAAGAATTTTTGGTTGGATGTTTCTTTTTATAAGGTATCACCTTCTGGGGGGAAATATAATATTAATAATCAAGTTATTATTATTATTATTATTATTATTATTATTATTATTATTATTATTATTATTATTATTATTATTATTATTATTATTATGTTCTTCGTTTCCCTTTTGGCAGCTTCAAGATGGCACCTTGAGTTGAAATGAGTCCAAGCCCTGAAACATCTTGAAAAAAACCGCTAAAAATAATTAAAATAATAAAAAAAATGCATATTAAAAAAAAGACGCCAACAGGTCCAGTAGCCTCACACCTTTAACCCGTTTTTGTGGAAGGGGGCGGGGGAGGGGAGCAGGACCCCCTCCTAAGTGCGAAGAAATGAGAGAAATTGACTGAGAACTTTCGCCTTCAAAAAACCGGTGAAAAGTGGAAATTATCGTTCATCGGTGCCTGAGCATCGCCGTCGATATCTCTCACTAGAATTATCGTTCTTTTGCCGCAGAGGAAAATCTCTTAAAAGTGCATCGCGGGATCGACGCTTCGAGGGGGAAGTAGGGGAGATTGTGGAAGAGGAGAGAGCTATTATTATTATTATTATTATTATTATTATTATTATTATTATTATTATTATTATTATTATTAGATGCACCCTATTCATAAGGAACAAGCCCACCACAGGGGCCACTGACTGGAAATTCGAGCTTCCAGAGAATGTCATGGTGTTCATTTGAAAGAAGTTGCAGAAAATAACGGGAAATATTATTAAAAAATATGCATATTTCCACGCATACAAACACAACACATACACACACATACGAGTATGTCTGCGCATGCATGCGTATGTGCGTGCATTTCCACACATACATTAACCTTACTTTATAATCTTGCGGCCCCGTAAAATATCGCCGACATTTCTCTAGGCCGCGGTATAATAAAGATAAAATAATGCCCTCCCGCCGTAATAGACAAATAACCGTGAAAAATAACAACGCATAAAAAAAATTGATCGCGGAACACACGTCACTGTATATCAGATATTATTATTCTCCATAACCTTTCATCACCGCGAGACATTTCAGGGCGTCGCGGCTATTGACGTGAGATTTTTCAAGTTTAGCACTTCGTTTGTTTTATGCCGGCATTTTCGGTCCTATTTTCGTGTTCCTTTATTATCAGAGGTCCATAAACACCGCGCAGCTTAGCCGAGTTTGTACGTACGTTGGTTAATACCTCATTTATATTTCAGAATTTACCTTCATAATCCACTTCTCGTCCGCGTCATAATTTTCACATCTCTTTCCTAGAACAGAATAGAACATAGATTTTAGGCCACAGGCTAATAATCGCTGGGACCTATGAGGTCATTCAGCGCTGAAAGGGAAATTGAGAGTAAAAGGGTTTTAAAGGTGTAACAGGAGGAAAACCTCGCAGGAGAGGTTTGAGGAAGTAAGATGGAAGAAAGAGAATATGAACGGATGTACAGAAAAGGAACGAAAGGGGTTGCAGCTAGGGGCCGAAGGGACGCTGCATAGAACCTTAAGTAATGCCTACAGTGCACCGCGTGAGGTTCATTGACGGCTCTCTTTCATAATCATTTCTCGTACTTATTTTCAGTTTCATCATTTTAAAGTGTTGAAGAAATAAAGCTTTTAAATTTCAATTTGAATTCAATATTCTTTGCGCTTTTATTTTTCTGTAAAAGAAAACTGTTGTGCCGGCTTGGTCTGTCCGTCTGCACTTTATTCTCTCCGCACTTTTTCTGTCCGCCCTCAGATCTTAAAAACTGCTGAGGCTAGAGGGCTGCAAATTGGTATGTTGATCATCCACCCTCCAGTCATCAAACATACAAAATTGCAGCTCTCTAGCCTCAGCAGTTTTTATTCTGACACAGCGCACGATACCTAGAGACTCGGAGAAGCATCTGTCTGTCTGTCTCTCTCCTCTCTCTCTCTCTCTCTCTCTCTCTCTCTCTCTCTCTCTCTCTCTCTCTCTCTCTCTCTCTAGAACTTTCTCCTGTTTACCTTATTTTGATTCTGCTTAATCAGGGTTAAAATCATAATATTCTTTCTCTCTCTCTCTCTCTCTCTCTCTCTCTCTCTCTCTCTCTCTCTTTAGAAATTTCTCCTGTTTACCTTATTTTGATTCTGCTTAATCAGGGATAAAATCATAATATGCACTCTCTCTCTCTCTCTCTCTCTCTCTCTCTCTCTCTCTCTCTCTCTCTCTCTCTCTCTCTCTCTCAAATGATCCTGTTTTTATTCTGATAAAATAAGAGATGAATTGAGAACATTTGCTCCACATTTCTGTTTTAATTTTAACTAAAAGCAAGACATTGCAGCTGTGATAACTTATCTTCCACTTCAAAGCTTTATCATCTACTTTCTCCCATTTATAACTAAGAGAAAGTAGAAAGTAGAAAATAGAAAAAAAAGAATCTAGGTAGAAAGTAGAAAGTCGAAAGTAAACAAAGAGAATCTAAGTGAAACAATTAATAGTATTTCTTCTCATCCTCCTCTTTCAAACTTTATCCATTATTTTCCCATTATTATAATCAAGGCAAACACTGTAGGGAGGAAGAAAGGATAAAAAAATAATAAAGGAACAGAGGAGAGGGAGAATAATAATTGGTTATAAAATACACGAGTTATTGCAACATTCCAGAGAGAAGATACTTCACGATAATTTGGATGCAAAGTTGAAGATATACTTTCGAGAATGGGGCTAAAAATACCAGAGAACAGAAAGCGATAAAAGGGTCGCAAATGACTGGAATAAAGAGGGAAAATGGAGGAAAATAAGATGTTATTGTAGTTAGTAAATACAAAATTAAAAGATACAAGAGGGTGATGTAGATGAAAATACAATAAAATAATTCACCAAGTGTTATTGAAAATGTTTACTGAGATTAGTTTATACAGGAGAAAGGTGACTGATTGATAGCTTTATATTAACGTGGCATTACAATAAGCTGAAGGATAGAAACAGATTTGAATAATAATAATAATAATAATAATAATAATAATAATAATAATAATAATAATAATAATAATAATAATAATAATAAACCGTAAAGAATTTTTGAAGTCACCGGAATAAGTCTGCAGGAAAACAGCTGTTAAACTCTACGGTATTAGCAACCCACATTTCACTATCTCATCCTCCCTAGAGAAATAAGACTGGTGGACTGTAAATACCCCAATAATAATAATAATAATAATAATAATAATAATAATAATAATAATAATAATAATAATAATAATAATAATAATAATAATAATAATTTCATTAACTTAGTTCTAAATTTTTCTATTTATTTATTAACAAACCTCCTCTCCAAGACTTTCTGAAGACCTTTAAAACCCCGAGATAAAAAAAAAAAAACCCATAAAATTAGAATCAACCTTTGGGCTGACTCCCCTCTCCTCAGAATCCTCTTAAGAATGGCGGCGTGATCAAAAGAGAATTCCCCCTCCCCTTCCCCACCCACTCGCCCCACTCCAAATTTGCCGGGTTACGAGGCAGTATTTTCAGACACGGCGTAGGATAGCCCATAACGCTGTGAAGTATCCTGCGTCAGGAGATACCGCCAGGGGCCGTGCAGTAAGAGAATATCCTGCTCTGAAGAGGGTGGATGGATACGGTGTGATGAAGGAATAATTCTTCTTCTTCTTCTTCTTCTTCTTCTTCTTCTTCTTCTTCTTCTTCTTCTTCTTCTTCTTCTTCTTCTTCTTCACTTTGATAAAACAAGTTAAAACCGATTATTATTAAATTATTAAATCAGTTTGTCTGTTTAATATTCTATTCTCCATCTTGACTTTGATAAAACAAGTGATAAAATCGGTGACAATATTCCTTTCTCTTTAAATATGTTAATAAGATTAAAGAAATAAATATAAAATTTATTATTATTATTATTATTATTATTATTATTATTATTATTATTATTATTATTATTATTATTCAGTTTGTCTGTTTAATATTTTATGCTCCATTTTGACTTTGATAAAACAAGTGATGAAATCGGTGACAATATTCTTTCTCTTTAAATATGTCAATTTAAAGAAATAAATATGTCAATAAGATTAAAGAAATAAATATAAAATTTATTATTATTATTATTATTATTATTATTACTCAGTTTGGCTATTTAATATTTTATACTCAATTTTGACTTTGGCACAACAATAGACAAAATGAGTGAAAGTCTTCCTTTCTCTCTTTAAAAGTGGTAAAAGAATTAAACAAAAAATTAGAAAATTTATATTACCAATTCTTCTCTTTCTTATTTAAATAATAAATACATTCCTCATTTCTCAATCCCGCTTTTACTCTACTAATTACAGACAAAGCAAAACTGGAGACACGTGAAGAAACAATCAAAATCATGTAACATTTGTGAATATTTAAAATACAGATGACTTGTAATGAACTGAGAAACATAAAATGATGAATCATGTATTTCATATCAATTATACATTAGCACAACTATATACTCTTCTGATAATCTTAGGAAGGACTTACAACGCCAAAAGGATAAAAAGCAATGAAATACTGTAAAGGATGAAGTGTAGGATATAATTAAAGGTCAGAGAGGAGGATATTGAGGTATGAAAAGAAAAAAGGTGATTGTCTGATTTGTTTACAGTAAGCTGGCGTTATGGCAATGTCAACAAGTGTAATAGAGTTCCCTGTCTAAATTCATTTACATATACATAAGTATACATACAAATGCACACACATATATACATATTACACATAAATGAATATATATAAATATATATATTTATATATATATATATATATATATATATATATATATATATATATATATATATATATATATATATATATATATATATATATATATATATATATATATATATATTATGCAATTCCTCTCCTCTATGCCTATTCCCTAAACAGTTCAAGAACCTTGAGCAGTTTCAGACCAAAAGCAAAAAATTATCCATAAAATTGAGAAAATCTGCCGGCCAACTCCCTACCCCTCCGGACCCACTTAGCAATGGCGGTGTGATCAAAAGGAAATTTTCCCTAACGGCGGAGTATTTCATAACAAAATATCAGGATTACGAGGCAGTATTTTCATATACATGGCACGATAACGCATTACGCAGGGAAAGTATCGCGAGTCATGAGATTCTTTTAGAGGCCAAAAAAAAAAAAATTACCTTGAAGGAAAGGAAAAAGAGAATAGAGGTTGATAAAGGAAGAGATAGGAGAAGTGAAGGAATGAAAAAAAGGATAAAGACTGTTAGAAGAGGAGATGGGAAACATACATGATAGAAGCTCTCTCTCTCTCTCTCTCTCTCTCTCTCTCTCTCTCTCTCTCTCTCTCTCTCTCTCTCGGACTTAATCTTGTTTACCCTATTTTGATTCCGATTAAGCGAAGGGTCAAATGATAAAATTCTCTCTCTCTCTCAATTCTGACTGAGCAGGAGATAAAGAATTATATCTCTTGTTGACTATAAAAACTTCATCCATTTTCTGTGATTCAGTGAATAAAGAGAGAGAAAAAAACAGGTACCTGTATGCGTTCTTCTCTTGATTTAAAAATATCTTTAACTGTAATTGGGCCATAAATAAATAGGAGATAACGATGGGAAAATGGCAGATAGAAGAAAAAAGAAAAAACAGCAATATGGTGAATAACATTTTCTCTCTTTCTCCTGAAATCCTTATCCTCTATTTTCTGTTTATTACAAAGGCAAAGACGAACAGGAAGTAAGAAAGAATTAGAAAATGCTAGACAAAGAAAATGGAGATACCAAGACGGACGAATCACGAGTCACGTATTATACGCGAATCGTATAAATATTCCTAATAAAATACATGTATCAGAGAAGACGTATATATATATTTATATATACATATGTATAAATATTATATAAATATATATACTTATATGTATAAATATTATATATATATATAATTATAAATATAAAAAATCGAATGGGGTGAAAGGATTGAAAAGGTTATGAATGAGCAAGTCATGAAAGAACGGAAGAGGTCCTTGAAGAGAGAGAGAGAGAGAGAGAGAGAGAGAGAGAGAGAGAGAGAGAGAGAGAGAGAGAAATAAAGAAGACCGATAAAAATATGCATGAAGACGAAGAAGCAATAAAAGAGAGAGAGAAACCTGTGGAAATGTGATTGAATCTCTTTTCTCGATACGAGAAGAGTGATTGACCGAGGCGTTCACACCAGCGTGGCGATATGAAAATCAGAGGAAGAGAATCAGAGTTGAGTGATAATAAAAATAATATTAATTTTGATAATTTTCTTTATACGAGTAGCTAGTATTATTTTATATTTGCTTTTATATACGTATACTATGTCTGTTTACCAATTCAACCAGGAACTTTTGAAAACTCAGGACACTGAAGTGTCTCAGATGAAAACACAATGTCCACGAAATTTTTCGGATCACTTTTGCCCAATTTCCTGCCCCTCTGGATCTTCGTACTGAGGGCGGCGTGATCAAAAGGGAATTTCCCCTTCCGGCGGAAGTATTTTACAACCAAATTGCTGTGTTACGAGGCAGTATATTCCGACACAGCGCACGATACTGCGTTACTCGGAGAAGAAAGGTGGGGTGGAGGGGGGGGGGGGAAATGGTATACGGTATGATACAGGAGGTGGTACCTGACGTCGTACACTCTCTCTCTCTCTCTCTCTCTCTCTCTCTCTCTCTCTCTCTACAGCTTTCTCCCGTTCACCCTAATTTGATTCTGCTTAATCAGGAGATAAGATCATAGTATGCTCTCTCTCTCTCTCTCTCTCTCTCTCTCTCTCTCTCTCTCGTGGGGACTTTCTCTTGTTTACTCTGTTTTGATTCTGTTTAATCAGGGGATAAAATCATAATATGCTCTCTCTCTCTCTCTCTCTCTCTCTCTCTCTCTCTCTCTCTCTCTCTCTCTCTCTCTCTCTCTCTCACAGCTTTCTCCCGTTCACCTAATTTGATTCTGCTTAATCAGGAGATAAGATCATAGTATGCTCTCTCTCTCTCTCTCTCTCTCTCTCTCTCTCTCTCTCTCTCTCGTTTTCTCTTGTTTACTCTGTTTTGATTCTGTTTAATCAGGGATAAAATCATAATATGCTCTCTCTCTCTCTCTCTCTCTCTCTCTCTCTCTCTCTCTCTCTCTCTCTCTCTCTCTCTACAGCTTTCTCCCGTTCACCCTAATTTGATTCTGCTTAATCAGGAGATAAGATCATAGTATGCTCTCTCTCTCTCTCTCCTCTCTCTCTCTCTCTCTCTCTCCAGCTTTCTCTTGTTTACTCTGTTTTGATTCTGTTTAATCAGGGGATAAAATCATAATATGCTCTCTCTCTCTCTCTCTCTCTCTCTCTCTCTCTCTCTCTCTCTCTCTCTCTCTCTCTCTCTCTCTCTCAGCTTTCTCCCGTTCACCCTAATTTGATTCTACTCAATCACGAGATAAAATCGTAGTATGCTCTCTCTCTCTCCCCCCCCCCTCTCTCTCTCTCCCTCCTAAAACTTTTATCCACCATTTTGGTTCTGAAAAAAAGGAATAGGCATAGGTGATGATATTTCTCTTTCGTTATTCAGCTTTTGTATTCTCCTCTGATACTGATAAACCAAGACATAGGAAGGAAGTTCTCTTATATCAAAATATTATCCAGCAATTCTCCTAATTTACAGTCAAAGCAGAGATTAGAAAACAAGAACAATAAGTAAAAAATGCGCCGAAGTTTCTTCGGCGCAATCGGGTTTTCTGTACAGTCACTACAGCGTATCATCAAGGCCACCGAAAACACATCTATCTTTCGGTGGTCTCGGTATAATGCTGTATGAGCCGCGTCCCATGAAACTTTAACCCATTCCAGGTGGTGGTCTTTCCTATATCGTTGCCAGAAGCATGATTATGGCTAACTTTAACCTTAAATAAAATAAAAAAAACTACTGAGGCTAGAGGGCTGCAATTTGGTATGTTTGATGATTGGAGGGTGGATGATTAACATACCAATTTCCAGACCTCTAGCCTCAGTAGGTTTTTAAGATCCGAGGGCGGACAGAAAAAGCGCGGACAGAAAAAATGCGGACAGGAAAAAGTGCGGACAGAAAAAGAGCGGACGGACAGACAAAGCCGGCACAAAAGTTTTCTTTTACAGAAAACTAAAAAGTCTCCAGAATTTGGATAATCTCTCCCCGATTCCCCGCTCCTCTGGACCTTCGTAGAAATGGCGGTGTGGCCAAAAAACAATTTCTCCTTCCGGTAGAAGTATTTTATGACCAAATTGCTGTGTTACGAGGCCGTGCCTCCTGACGCAGCGCCAGATAACGCATTATTCTGAGAAGTGTCCTGTGTCCTGACGCAGCTCCGGAGTATAACTCTCACAGTGGAAATAGGCGTAAAGAAATGGGACACGGTGTGATAAAGGAATGGGTACCGGGGGATTGATGTGAATTTCTCATTCGTGTATCTTTAATCTGAAGTACAGGGGGAGGGGGAGGGGGGGTTAAAGGAAAGGATACTATTTATCCTCCGTCTTCTAAAATTTATCCTATCATTTGATTCTGGAGATGTATCGAAAACGCTGAGTAATCCTGATGGGTTCCGGCTCTTGGTCTTCGAGACCTAAATTTCATAATGTATCATAAAAATCATTTGATGACGTAGACAGGAAAATCCCAATGACAAGATGTAAATTATTTTCTCACCCATTCGAACCTAATTTCTCCCTCATTCGAACCTAATTTCGCCCTCATTCCAGCCTAATGTCTCTCACATACTTGCACAATTTATGCCTCATTCCAGCTTAATTTCTCCCTCATTCGAGCCTACTTTCTCCCTCATTCGAACCTAATTTCTCCCCCATTCGAACCTAATTTCTCCCCCATTCGAGCCTAGTTTCTAATTTCTCCCTCATTCGAGTCTAATTTCTCCCTCACTCGAGACGAATTTCTCCCTCATTCAAGCATAATTTCTCCCTCATTCGAGCCTACTCTCTCCCTCATTCGAACCTACTTTCCCCAACATTCTAGCTCAATTTCTCCTTCATTCGAACCCAATTTCTTCACCATTCGAGCCTAATTTATCATTCACCCGAGCTTCATTTCTCCCACATTCGAACCTAATTTTCTCCCACATTCGAACCTAATTTCTCCCACATTCGAGCCTAATTTCTCCCACATTCGAACCTAATTTTCTCCCACATTCGAACCTAATTTCTCCCTTATTCGGACCTAATTTCTCCCCCATTCTAGTCCAATTTCTCCCTCTTTCGATCCCAATTTCTCCCTCATCCGAACCTAATTCCTCCCTCATTCCATACCGTTTTACATCTCTGCGAAGCAAGAACTAAAGCCACGGCAAACCGAATAACAAAATGTCAAAAGGAAAACGGAAAGAGAGAGAGAGAGAGAGAGAGAGAGAGAGAGAGAGAGAGAGAGAGAGAGAGAGAGAGAGAGAGAGAGAGAGAGAGAGAGAGAGAGAGAGAGAGAGAGAGAGAGAGCTGATATGAAATATGTTGCAAGCACTGACGCGTGCAATGGGAATATCTTTGTCTCATAGGAAGAGACATTTGTTATCACTACGACGTAAATCAGGAGGAATAGATTCCGAGGAAGACAGGAACCATCATGCGATAAAATGCCCTAAAGAATTGCAAAGGACGCGAATAAAGAAGGGAATAGGGAAGGGATAAAGAAGGAGGTCCTCGTGATTTGTGAAAGCAGGTGGAGGTCTAAGAAGAGGGTATCAGTTAATAGAGAATGCTCGTCATTCTTTTGAATGACATCAGGGAGAATTGAGAAGGAATCTTTTTTTTTATTTTTCGGTAAAGAAAACTATGCGCCGGCTTTGTTCGTCCGCACTTTATTCTGTCCACACTTTTTCTGTCCGTCCCCAGATCTCAAAATCTACTGAGGCTAGAGGGCTGCAAATTGGTATGTTCATCATCCACCATCCAATCATCAAACATACCAAATTGCAGCCCTGTAGCCTCAGTAGTTTTTATTCTATTCAAGGTTAAAGCTAGCCATAATCGTGCGTCTGGCAACGATATAAGCCAGGCCGTGGTTAAAGTTTAGTGGGCCGCGGCTCATACAGCATTATACCGAGACCATCGAAAGATAGATCTGTTTTCGGTGGCCTTGATTATACGATGTAGCGGCTGTACAGAAAACTCGATTGCGCCGAGGAAACTTCGGCGCATTTTTTACTTGTTTTCATATTTACATGCACAGCATTACTAACTGGTGAAAGTGAGGCAAAGTTAAAAGGACTGGTGAGAGAAGTGGAATATTCAAAGTGAGTTTTTGGGACAATCAAGGATGTCATTATAAATTGAAACAAACATGAATAAACATAAGTGAATGGAGGTAATGTGCACAGGCTGGAATGTATGAGAGATGTTGAACTTAGATCATGTAGGAAAGAAAATAAAAAAAAAAGAAATGGAGAGAACGTAAAAAGTATTTTGAAATTGATGTTATGGAGAAACGTGACGTGATGCTGATGACATTACAATGTACTTCCATGCATCACTTGGACCCATAACTCAGTAACTCCACGGAACACGGAACAATGACTGTCTTCATTTTCGTCAAGTAACTTCTGAAGGAAGGGACAGTTAGTGACACAAAGACAGGGAATGGATTTTTCTTATATACGAATTGTGTATTTAAGGTTAGTGTATGTAGGCAGATGTACGCCCGAAATTAGACAAATGTTCGCATACAGGTATCTGGATATTTACTGAGGACACGCACATAAGCTAGACATACACACACATATGTATTATACATATATATACACATACATACATACGTATAACTGAATCACGAAAATATGGAACCTGATGAATATATAGATAAAGACAAATATAAATATATATACACACACACACACACATACATATATATATATATATATATATATATATATATATATATATATATATATATATATATATATATATATATATATATATATATATATATATATATATAAACTAGCTGCGCGCAAACCCTCGGATGTATGAACAGGTACAAGCGTATATATTTGCATCTCGTATAATGAACTCGTTCAATCCTCTCCACTCCACTCCACTCCCTGGCTGAACGAACAATGTTAGCATAAAATTGCCCACCGAGTTTGATGAATAATCCAGCGACAGTAAGAAGGAGAGAGAGAGAGAGAGAGAGAGAGAGAGAGAGAGAGAGAGAGAGAGAGAGAGAGAGAGAGAGAGAGAGAGAGTTGTTCCAGCCATTTAAACAGCAGCAAGAGAGTCATCAATCAGGGGAGTGCCGCCGCCTGTGGCCTGTGCAAACACCAGCTCTCTATATATATTTCATGCATAAATCTTTCCTCCCTTAATTAGGAATCAAATATAATGTGGACGTCATATTATGTCCTCCTGGGAGGTGGGTGGGTGGGTGATTCAGTGATTTAGCTCCAAGGGCCCGGGATCGATCCCTGCTTCTGCTAGTGGTGGTGGTGGTGTGGGTCCCTTCGGAGCAGGCCAGGTTTCTGCCGTTGGGTTGCGAGGTACATTCGTTTGGCAAGGAGGGAAAGAGGTGTGTTGGGTTGGTTGATTATGCTGTGGTTATGTTGTTTTTATGTATGTGTGTGTGTATGTGTGAGCGTATGTGCGTGTTTTTGTTTGGCTAAGAAGTCCCTGGGATAGTTGGCTGCAGGGGAGAGTAAACAAAGAAACAAACAGCATTGAAGAAGAAAGTTGTATGTTGGTTTAGTAATTGTGCTGTATTATGTTGTGCTTACACAGCAATATTCACAGCATTATCCACGTCATGCATCTACACAGAAGGTGTATTACCTTCAATATTCATATACTCTCCATTAGTACACTCTCACACCTACTGCATTCGAGGCCCGTTCAATCTAACGCTCCCACCATGACCCACCCTCTCACGAATGCATTCGCTAACTATCTTTTGGTTCGTCTCATTATCTTATCTTCACGAACACGCGTCCAGAATTCATGAAGAAATCTCCACTCTTTCCCAGACTTTCTCCGTTCTATGGAACTTTTTGCCACTATCGCCAATCACCAACTATTCTGCGCTCATTCGTTCTATAAAACTTTTTTTCCCACTATCGCCAATCACCAATCATCATTCTGCGCTCATTCGCAATATTCTCTCGAATCCTATAAAACTTACTTTTTCCATAAACATAAATATTTGCCACTGTCACCAATCATCAACTATTCTGAGTCCATTCGCAATATTCTCTCGAATCCTATAAAACTTACTTTTCCCATAAATATAAATATTTGCCACTGTCACCAATCATCAACTATTCTGAGCCCATTCGCAATATTCTCTCGAATCCTATAAAACTTAGACTCTTTCCTTCAATATAAATATGAAAACGTCAATGAAGACATTACACACTTGTCTGGGGTCAGGCTTTAAAAACTGTCATTTACATATTCTTGCACCATCACGGCTTCCTTTATCAAAAATTTAAACTATGTTGATAAGATGTCATCTCTTCTCATACCCTTTAAATATTTTAGTATTTTCATTAATCTCTTTATTTCTTACATCCTTCTTTCCTTCCTTTTATATGGTGCATCATCTATATTAAAAAAAAATCCTTCAGAGTACTCACTCCATCGAGAAGACACTAAATAAACTAGAGAACGTAATATACCTTCAGTTCTACATGTGAATATTTTTGTAGACTTTTATTTCTACGAGAATTGTTCTCTTAGAGATGAAATGATTGACGTCTTGTTCTTATTTAACGTTGAAGATCACTAGTGCTGTGACGCTAGTCTACGAAAATCAACAAAGCAATCAATCAATCACTTCTGAAAGTTATTACGAAAGTGAAATGTATGAAGATGTAAATAATGATTTTAAGATGATGTCAGTTCCATTTGGACGACCATTCTAAAATTAGGTTTGTTTGTTTGGTATTTTTGTTCTGATGCATAACTGAATCAATAAATAAAGTGCAGAGTTTAATCAAAGCTTTATTGATTTGGTCAGTAATATTAATTACCACACAAGGAAAATAAGCGAGAGGATTTTACAAAAATGAAAAAAATATTAAAGTCATATTTACTTTACAAATGGAATTGCGATAAAAGCCATTTTGTTTTGGGTCGGTTCAACAAATGAATCAACCCTCTCTCTCTCTCTCTCTCTCTCTCTCTCTCTCTCTCTCTCTCTCTCTCTCTCTCTCTCTAAACAAACCCACAATTAACACATTCCTCTAGGCTATTCTAGGTTTAACATTTTTATGCTATAGCAAGAAACCAATTCTTATTCAGGAAAACAATCCTGCTTTTGTCTCTGTAGCGACAGATTCATACTTCAGTTGAGAGAGAGAGAGAGAGAGAGAGAGAGAGAGAGAGAGAGAGAGAGAGAGAGAGAGAGAGAGAGAGAGAGAAACGGCAACTTGGAACAGGACAAATTAATAGATGAAGTAGTAATTGCATAACGAGAAGCAATTATTTTGATTCGATGGTGGCTATGCATGATGATTTTCCCAGAGAGAGAGAGAGAGAGAGAGAGAGAGAGAGAGAGAGAGAGAGAATGAATTAATGGCGTTTGCATAGTGATGTGGACTAATATATTGGCACCAGGACGCGTCTAAGTTCATTATATCTCTGAGCGCGGAAAAAGAAGAAAAAATTACGGAACCAGAAACAAAATCGAGGCGAAGTCACAGATGGCGGTATCTGGCATCAAAGCACGAATTATTATTTAAAGTTGAAAAATGGTTCCTTGTACTTTTACTTCACGTGTTTTGTGACGGAAATTTATATATTTGTAATATCAGAGCTTGAAACGGAAACCAAAATGGAGTTCCACATGCTCAATAAAGATGTGCAAATTAATATTGTTTTTATTTCAGGGTAGACATGAATCATTCATTTTTGGCAAGGTTGAGTTGCCAAAGACTTCCAGAGTTTCTGAATTAATACTAGATACTTCTAGAGAGAAAACTCTGACGATTATACTATATATATATATATATATATATATATATATATATATATATATATATATATATATATATATATATGTGGCATGATATAAAATGATAAACACATTATCCTCAATATACCTGTTACTGTGACGTAGCAAATTACAATATAGAAAGTAGAAGCTTATACCAAAATTATATATTTTGCAATAATAAAAAAAACAAAGAGAAAATCAAGATCTGTATGTCATCATTTTCAAAAAAATTCAAATGACCTCAGATTTTAAAAAATCAAATCACCTCAAATTTTCAAAAAATTCCAATGACCTCAAATTTAAAAAAAATTAAAATGACCTCAAATTTCCATATAGTCAAATGACCTCAAATTCTTAAAAAATCAAATGACATCAAATTAAAAAAAATAAAATGAGATCAAATTTTCAAAAAACCAAATGACCTCAAATTTCCATATAATCAAATGACCTAAAATTTTCAAAAAAATCAAATGACCTCAAATTTCCATACAATCAAATGACCTAAAATTTTCAAAAACTCAAATGACCTCAAATTTCCGTGAAATCAAATGAAACTCTTCCTTTGGACGTTATAACCATAAATTGAAATCGGAGGAAGCATTTTAGAAAGTCTCATGGATGGCGAACTGCAGTCCACAATTACAAGGAATTCCACGAAGAGAGAGAGAGAGAGAGAGAGAGAGAGAGAGAGAGAGAGAGAGAGAGAGAGAGAAATGTTTTCATGAATTCTGCAAAAACCATGTTTTGCTCTCTCTGTCGTTCTGTTCCCCGGCAGCAATCAAGTTTTCGTCCTCTTTTCCACTGATAAT
>NC_089788.1:1398001-1415501 GCF_040412425.1 Macrobrachium rosenbergii | reverse complement strand
GATGATGATATGGGCATTTGCTTTGAACTTTCAGGTTGTGTTGTATTATTCAAGAAATGATTAAATACGACAGACAAATGAAAGGTTGATATTGCAGGTATTAATGATAGGTTTTACAGGCGAGCACAAACGTTGCTTTTGTAAACAAAGTTTTTTTTTTCTGAGTAAAATGCTTTGAGTTTTACAATAAGTTTTACAAATATGCACGAGCGTTGGTTTTGTAAAGGAAGTTTTTTTCTGAGTAAAATGCCTTTGTTTTATAATAAGTTTTACAAGGAAGCACAAACGTTGCTTTTGTAAACGAAGTTTTTTATGAGTAAAATGCTTTGAGTTTTACAATAAGTTTTACTGTACAAGTAAACACAAACGTTGATTTTGTAAACAAAGTTTTTTCTGAGTAAAATGCTATGAGTTTTACAATAAGTTTTACAAGTAAGCACAAATGTTGCTCTTGTAAACAAAGTTTTTTCTGAGTAAAATACTTTGAGTTTTACAATAAGTCTTACAAGTAAGCACAAACGTTGCTTTTGTAAACGAAGTTTTTTTCTGAGTAAATGCTTTTTGAGTTTTACGATAAGTTTTACAAGCACCAACGTTGCTTTTGTAAACAGTTTTTATTGAGTAAACTGCTTTGAGTTTTACAATGATATAAATTTTAGAGGTAAGCACAAACGTTGCTTTTGTAAGGCAGAGTTTTCTGAGTAAGATTCATCAAGTTCTTTTTATCTATTAACTATTATCATGGATATTATGGCTGTGTAATACCTTCGATAATATTAAACAGCAGATGCTTGAGGATACTTAAATCATTATTCCAAAATGGAGCAATCACACACCAGTTCATAATCTACTGAGACAATTTCACAGTGAGATAGTTGCTTCTCGTGATGAAATAGCAAGGCCAATGTGGCACCAATATGCAGTAAATGTGCTTCCTCGCTGTCCAACTTCTCCAAAGTTCCAGAGGTCTTTTGTTCCTCACACCACTGGACTTTGGAACAGTCTCCTGCTGAGGATTTTGTGCAATTGGAACTTCAGTAGGTCAAGCGAAGATGCGATCATTATTACCTTAAAACAATCCACTTTGTATTTTAATCACTTATTCATATTTTCATCTATTTTTATCAATTTGTTAATCGTTTTTTTTCTGATAATTGATCTCTTCTATCTGTATTTACTGTTATATCTTCTGTGACTTCTTTGAAATGGACACCATATTCTTTGGAAGCTTGAATTTCAAGTCAATGGCCCCTTTGGTGGGCTTGTTCCATATGAACAGAGTTTATCTTCTGAATCTAATAATAATAATAATAATAATAATAATAATAATAATAATAATAATAATAATAATAATAATAATAATAATAATAAATAATAATATTATAATAATAATTATTATTATTATTATTATATTATTAATATTATTATATATTATTATTATTATTATTATTATTAGATACTCATAGTAGCATGAGTTTTGATATGGAGAAACAAATCCATACATAACTGCATATTTGTTTCATCAATAATAATAATAATAATAATAATAATAATAATAATAATAATAATAATAATAATAATAATAATAATAATAATTAGGAATTAATCATAGTAGCATGAGTCTTGCAATGGAGAAATAAATCCATACATAACTGCGTATTTGTTTCTCCAATAATAATAATAATAATAATAATAATAATAATAATAATAATAATAATAATAATAATAATAATAATAATAATAACTGATTGTTTTACCTCTCGACCAACATGACAACAAATGACATGGCTTCAGACACTATGCTTGTTTGCCTAAGGATTTAGGAATCTCTAAATACCCAATAGGAAAGAGGGCTCTTAAAGGACATTACAAGGGTAGCCATGGCAGCCTTCCAGCATGTAGGAAGCAGGTCCTTCCCAAAAATAGGTCCTTCTCACCAAGAGGGCGTCAGTACCTCGCAGAAATGGCGCACGAGCAAGAGAGAAATTAAACTATGTAAGACATTGCTTTAATGTATAAAATAGTGTGGGTTATAGATGACTGATTTTAAGAAAAATAGTGAAAGGAAAATAGGAATGAATGATATATGAAAAAAAATATTTGGACGCTTTTAAAAAGAAGAGAACATCTTATCTCTTTCTCTCTCTCTCTCACTCACACTCTCTCTCTCTCTCATTATACACACATATATATATATATATATATATATATATATATATATATATATATATATATATATATATATATATATATATATATATATATATATATATATAATTCATTATCCATCAGAGACATCCACGTTTGTAAATCACCCTCTAAAATATTACTCGTCTAATTTCCTTCTCCTCGCCTTCGAAAACGAAGTGAAATTAATCCCTTCTCCGATGCCAAACGAACTGCGACGAGCAAATTGGTGTCCAGTGTTACTGAGAAGCCCTGGCCCTCAGTCGTTTCACAAGCTGTCGTGTGACCAACGGAGCATTTACGAGCTGGAACCATCCTCCTCCTCCTCCTCCTCCCGTTTCTTCTCTTCCTTCCGTTCATCCTCCTCCCCCTCTTGTTCCTTCTCCTCCTCCTGTTTCTGTTTCTCCTCCTCCTCCTCCTCCTTTTCATCTTCCTCCTCTTCCTGTTCCTCCTCCTCCTCCACCTCCTCCTGTGCCTCCTCCTCCTCCTTTTCATCTTCCTCCTGCTGCTCCTCCTACTCCTCCTCCTGTTCCTCCACCTCCTCCTCCTGTTTCTCCTGTTCCTCCACCTCCTCCTCCTGTTTCTCCTCCTCCTCCACCTCCTCCTCCTGTTCCTCCACCTCCTCCTCCTGTTTCTCCTCCTGTTCCTCCACCTCATCCTCCTGTTCCTCCACCTCCTCCTCCTGTTTCTCCTCCTGTTCCTCCACCTCCTCCTCCTGTTCATCCTCCTCCTGTTCATCCTCCTCCTGTTCCTCCACCTCCTCCTCCTGTTTCTCCTCCTCCTGTTTCTCCTCCTCCTCCTATTCACCTTCCTCCTCTTCATCCTCCTCCTCCTCCTTTTCATCTTCCTCCTCATCCTCCTGCTGCTGCTCCTACTGCTCTTCCTGTTCCTCCACCTCCTCCTCCTGTTTCTCCTCCTGTTCCTCTCCTCCTCCTTTTCACCTTCCTCCTCTTCATCCTCCTCCTCTGCTCTGCCTCGTCCTCCTCCTCCTCCCCTCCTCCCTTTGGAAATTGAGCAAAGGGAGGCAATGAGCAGAGAACGGCCCAGGAAGTCGAATTAGTTTTGGAGAATAGTTCCGTTGGTGGCGTCAACTCTCAAGAATTTGCTGTTTTCTTTAATGTTTAAAATTGTGGCTTTTTTAATTTCATTTTTATTCAGCATAAAATATTATTACTCTTCATTATCAGTTTTCCCGTTTTCTATTAAACAAATAATACACATCATAGAAAATGAGAAATATAGATATTTGTTGGGGGTCACTATTGCATATCTAAAGAATGCTGATAGGAATTGCTTTTCATATAATATACAATCTGTATATCCTTCCACGATAATCAAAATAAGAGACTATATGTAAATGTCTGACTCACATCAGGATCGAACCCAGGTCTTTCAACTGAAAGACGAGACCGCTGCCAATCAAGCCACACAAGTCATAAAAGAAGTTGGAACCTGAGTACCACTGTACCAGGCAAAGCCTTAGGTACAGTGGTACTCAGGTTCCGACTTCTTTTATGACTTGTGTGGCTTGATTTGCCTTGTACAGCGGTACTCAGGTTCCAGCTTCTGTTATGACTTGTGTGGCTTGATTTGCCTTGTACAGTGGTACTCAGGTTCCAGCTTCTTTTATGACTTGTGTGGATTGACTGGCAGCGCCTTGTTTCAATTCAATTGAAAGACCTGGTACTCACGTTCAGAAATTTATTTTATGTTCCTTGATTGTGGATTGACTATATATATATATATCTTTCAATATCATATATATAATATATATATATATATATATATATACATATATCAGAAATTTATTTCTATTATATATGTATATTGTATATATATATATATATATATATATATATATATATATATATATATATATATATATATATATATATATATATATATATATATATATATAGTATGTGTGTGTGTGTGTGTGTGTGTGTGTAAACATACTATTCGAAAATAGAGGAAATGTTCCAATTAAAATATTTTCCTGTAGGAGAGGAAACCACTTTTCCCCTTATCTGGATAAACCGGACGATATTTTAACCCCGAGATTAAAACATCTGAAAACCAAGGGGATTTCCTTGTATTCATTTGGCAGGAGAGAGAGAGAGAGAGAGAGAGAGAGAGAGAGAGAGAGAGAGAGAGAGAGAGAGAGAGGGTTGCTGTTCTTGTTGACATAATTCTTGCTTGGCTCACTAGATTGGGTTTGAAATGGAGCCTTATGTTCCGAATGAATATATATATATATATATATATATATATATATATATATATATATATATATATATATATATATATATATATATATATATATATATATATAATTGCAATAGACACGATGCCCTCTTAACTTCTCGAATTCTCTGCACTTGGATCTTAAGGCTTTGTAGTGACAAGCGTATCCCAAAAAGTGTGAAGAATTCGAGAAGTTAAGAGGGCATTGTGGCTATTACAATTACATATGTATCTGGTAAAATATGACCAGTAGATTCTACACACAAACACACACACACACATATATATATATATATATGTAATATATAAGTATATATATAATTATAGTCAAAATAGTAAAATAAATCCAACTACGCTTCAAGTTCAACATTGAGCAAACATAACCGTCAAACTTTTGAGTTCATCTTATCAGAATTACTTCAGCAACTAAAAGAAATTCTTTCTATAATATCACGACCTTTCCAATCCTTAAGTTATCGTTCCTTTTTTTTTTATTATTTTATGAATTTATGATCCAGTGATCGTCTTCTCACCCCATTTTCACCCAGACATAAAAAAATGTCTTCTGTCTTTCTTCGTTATCTTATGACACACTTGAACGAAGGATAGAGGGCGAGATTGAATGATCAAACTCGAAGATAACAAGTAAAAATGGCGCCGAGTTTCATCGGCGCAATCGAGTTTTCTGTACAGCGTATGGGCAAGGACACCGAAAATAGATCTATCTTTCGGTGGTCTCGGTATAATGCTGTATGAACAGCGGCCCATGAAACTTTAATCACGGGCCGGTGGTGGCCTGGCCTATATCGTTGCCAGATGCACGATTATGGTTAATTTTGACCTTAAATAAAATAAAAACTACTGAGGCTAGAGGGCTGCAATTTGGTATGTTTGATGGCTGGAGGGTGGATGATCAACATACCAATTTGCAGCCCTCTAGTCTCAGTAGTTTTTAAGATCTGAGGGAGGACAGAAAAAGTGCGGACAGTGTGGACAGAAAAAAGTGCGGACAGAAAAAGCCCGGACAGAATAAAGTGCGGATAGAAAAAAGTGCGGACAGAAAAAAGTGCGGATAGAAAAAGTGCGGACAGAAAAAAGTGGGCAGAAAAAAGTGCGGACAGAATAAAGTGCGGACAGAAAAAGTGCGGACAGAAAAAAGTCCGGACAGAAAAAAGTGCGGACAGAAAAAAGTCTGGACAGAATAAAGTGCGGACAGAAAAAAGTGCGGACAGAAAAAAAATACGAACAGAAAACGTGCGGACGGACAGACAAAGCCGGCACAATAGTTTTCTTTTACAGAAAACTTAAAATGAAAAAAAAAAAGAGAATAATCTTAAAGGATTTTCTTGTACTAATCTGGCTTCGCTCGGAAGCTGACAAGAAAAACGCAGCCCAAATTGCGAGGAATTAATGAAAACGAAAGAAGAATTAAAAGAATAAAAAAAAGAAGAGTAAGAGAAGGGTACAGTGAAGACAATAAATGGATTCATTTGCTCCTTATAATGTGGAACCGACGACAAGACGTTCCCAGAATTCCATAATCTTGGAATAAGGTTTGGGAATTTTTAATGACATCCGGCTCTCAATCAGCCTCTTTCTTTTGGCTAGGAGCAGAGTGATTCATCCGGGAGAAATAATAATAATAATAATAATAATAATAATAATAATAATAATAATAATAATAATAATAATAATAATAATAATAATAATAATAATAATAATAATAATAATAATAATAATAATAATAATAATAATAAATGTATTTGACAACTGAAGTATTGTATACTTCAATTGTCAAATACATAAATTGTGGAAAACTCTACGGATCATGTCCTCCATATTTAAGTATATGCAGTCCCTGAATTTTGACTATTTCACTCCTGAATAATAATAATAATAATAATAATAATAATAATAATAATAATAATAATAATAATAATAATAATAATAATAATAATAATAAAGGCTGATCAGTTTAAAAGTAGTGCTATTCATTCTCTAAGCGCCGTGAAATGTTTCAGTGTATATCTCAAATCGACCAGTAATGACTTCTATATAAAATTCCTTTAAACAATTTCTTATGCAAAATGAAAGAAAACGAACAACATAAAGCAACCTAAGTGTTTAGAAAGGAAAAAAAAGTAAAGTTTACAGCCCATCAGCGCCTCTTCAACTTCGCAGAGTTTATATTGAAATATATAAGGCTTTGGAGATCGAATAAGCTGAGAGTTTGTTTTGGAAAAAAGACGGGGGAAAATTCTGTTTTGAATCTGGTTATGAAAACAGTTACGAAAAAGTGACAGTTATGCCTATATGTGAATATTTATGTTTTTTTCTTTTAAAGGGAAGACTGTTATGAATCTGAACACTTACAACAATGAAAGTCATGTCTATAGGCGAATGTTTGTGTTTTGTATTTTAAAGGGAAGGCACTGTTTTGAACCTGACTCTGAAAGCGTTTATGGAAAAGTGAAAGCCATGACTTTCATTCAACAACGCCTGCGAATAATAAGAGTAACACTAATTGTATATATATATATACATATGTATATATATGTATATTTATAAATATGCATATGTATACATATAAATATATATACATTTTTCCTCTAAAGAAAAAAAATAAAAAGCGTAATGTGGTTTCCAACTGATACGCGTTTAAAAGAGTCTATAAAACTCCTTCTTACGGTTTTATCTGTTCGAACTTCGTGCATTGCAGTCTAATTCATCCTGAAATCTATTTCCTTCAAGAAATTTCATTGTTTTTTTTTTTTACAAGCCATTTTATTTCGAGTGAAAAAGGGTCGGCACTTTTTTTTTACAACCGCGGAAATTGAACGTAAATCTCTGACCTAATTTCACACTGGTAGGAAATTTAAATCTAAAACTTACTTTTAGATCGAGTAATGCAATTTGGCCAAATTGAACGGAAAGGAACCGAGGAGGTAGATTTCATCCCAATTTTTAGTTTTCTGTAAAAGAAAATTATTGTGCCGGCTTTGTCTGTCCTTCCGTACTTTTCTGTCCGCCCTCAGATCTTAAAAGCTGTTGAGGCTAGAGGGCTGCAAATTGGTATGTTGATCATCCACCCTCCAATCATCAAACATACCAAATTGCAGCCCTCTAGCCTCAGTAGCTTTTATTTTATTTAAGGTTAAAGTTAGCCAGAATCGTGCATCTGGCAACGATATAGGCCAGGCCACCACTAAGCGGTGGTTAAAGTTTAATGGGACGCGGCTCTTACAGCATTATACCGAGACCACAGAGAGATAGATCTATTTTCGGTGGCCTTGATTACACGCTGTACAGAAAACTCGATTTCTTCGGTGCATTTTTTGCTTGTTATATTTAGCAAAAGCATAAAACTTTCTCTCTTATCCTCAAAATAAGATGATAAGAATTTATAGAAATGAAACTGCGCCTGCGCAGTTATACGTGTTTACTTTTTTTGCATAGGGGATTAAATTTTTGTGAATATTCCTTTCGTGGGTAAACACGGCAATATCGTCAGTTGGTTTTCTGCATCGATATTGTTTGCAAATAACCAGTTTTTTTTTTTTAAATTAAACAGATGACATCGAAACTAACAATTATACATAAATGACATCGAGCCAAAAAATTAAACACACTGACATCAAACCAAGAATTAAATATAAATGACATCGAAACCAAAACCTAAACATACTGATATCAAAACTAAAAATTAAATTTTATATGACCTCCAAACCATAAATGACATCAAACCAAAAATTAAACATAAATGACATCGAAACCAAAAACTAAACATACTGACATCAAAACCAAAAATTAACATAAATGACATCAAACCCAAAAATTAAACATAAATGACATCAAAACCAAAACTTAAACAAAAATGACATCAAAACCAAAAATTAACATAAATGACATCAGAACCAAAAAGTACTCATAAATGACATCAAAACCAAAAATTAACATAAATAACATCAAAACCAAAACTAAACATAAATGACATCGAAACCAACAATTAAACAAAAATGACATCAAAATAAAAAATTTATATAAATTTTAAAAATACTGACATCAAAACCAAAACTAAACATACTGAATCAAAACCAAAAATTAAACATAACTGAAATCAAAATAAAAAATGTGCCACCAAACCTGTTTTTATAAGCAAACATTATTTTACTAACCCAATAATAACAAATTAAAATGACATTTTTTCTTGTATAACAAATCTTAATAGAAGCCGTGTCGTTATATGGGATGGAGCGGTCTTAGGAAATAAGAGGCTTTCGTTGACATGAATAAGTCCACAAGAGATGAATAAGTCCGGAGATTTTCTCGTGAAAGTCAGGATTTGAACCGGTGTTCAGTCGCATATATATGTATATATATTTATTAATATATCAAATATAAGGGAGCCCATAGAGACACCAAAATGTGGAGAATAAGAAGGCTATATTTCAGAGACCAAACTGTCTATCTCCTCAGGCCTGAGGAGAGAGACAGTTTGGTCTCTGAAATATAGCCTTTACTTTCCACATCTATGGGCTTACTTATATTTCATGGAATTCTGTTTTAACAGGAGATATTTCACAGTCATATATATATATATATATATATATATATATATATATATATATATATATATATATATATATATATATATATATATATATATATAATATACACACACAATTCTCTGACTCAAATCAGGATCGAACCCAGGCCCTTCAAATGAAAAGTAAGGGTGCTACCAACTGCACCACACAAGAGTCATAAAGATCTTGGAACCTAAGTTACCACGTGCCATTCAACTGACAGACCTGGGTTCGATCCCGAGGTGAGTCAGATATTTATTTCTGTCCCATACGTAATTGTGTTGATTACTTATGTTTATATATATATATATATATATATATATATATATATATATATATATATATATATATATATATATATATATACATACACACACACATATACATAATATCCACTGGCGCTTCAAAAACACAATTAAAACGAGCGAAACAAATCAAAACAAAACGAAACCTAACTACATTTCGCCTGAGTCAACCGCTTCGATTCGGACAAGCGAAAAACATCTTGCTGTCGGACAGACGAGTCACTTCAGAAATTAAGACTCGAGATTTCTCTCTCTCTCTCTCTCTCTCTCTCTCTCTCTCTCTCAGCGTCGTCGGGAAACAAACAAATAAACAAAAGTCTCGATCAACCTGGACGGGAAATGGCTGAGAGATGTAGTGATCTTGAGAGTAACCAGAAGGAAAATATACCCTGAGAACTGCTTGTGTGTCTAGGAATTTTGTTTTTAATTGAATATAGAATTTATTCCAAAGGCCAAGCACTGGGACCTATGAGGTCATTCAGTCTGAAATGGACATTGGTAGTAAAAGGTTTGAAAGGTGTAAGAAGAGGAAAACCTTTTTGCAGTTTCACTATGAATCAATTGTTAGGAGAGATTTGAGGAAAGTAAGATGGAAGAAAGAGAATATGAAAGGAGGTACAGTAAAAGAAACGAAGGGGGTTGCAGTAGCTAGGGGCCTAAGGAAGGCACGCAGCAAAGAACCTTCAGTAATGCCTACAGTGCACCGCATGAGGTGCACTGACGACACTAACCCCCTACGGGAATAATTTTTTATGAAAAGATTTAATATACATATGAATGATAAAATGTAAATAAATAAATTATGAATAAATAAGGAATTTTTCTGTTAATTATAAATAAATTTATTAATATATACATATAATAAAATCTAAATAGATAAATAAATTATGATTAAGTAAATACATTATAAATTATGAGTAAATATATTGTAAACAAATCTCTTGGAAAGACTGCTTGTGTTGCACTTTTCTCTTGCAAAAAATTCATACTCTTTACCTACATTCTCTCTCTCTCTCTCTCTCTCTCTCTCTCTCTCTCTCTCTCTCTCTCTCTCTCTCATGTCAGTGTCAGTCTCCTACAGATAAAAGAAGAATCTCAGTCCAAATGGCAGTTAATTTTAAATAAGAAAAACGCTAATGAATATAAAAAAAAAAACAATGATAAACAGGATTTCAGTAGATAGTATTCCAGATTTCGTGGAATTTCACGGGTTTATATTTTGGCGAGTTTAATGACACAGAAACCTATTTAAGATTTACCATTTTATTCATCGAAACAAAGGCCTTTAGTGACCTTTTAAATTAATGGCCTTTAATGGCCACCAAGGGTCAAGACTTCCGAAAGATCTCTATTTGCCACAAGACAAGGCCCATGAAACTCTCAGCCGCGGCCCATGAAACTTTCAGCCATGGCCAGGTGGTGGCCTGCGTTGTTGGCACCTATAATGGTGCCATACGCACGATCATAGCTAACTTTAACCTTAAATAAAACAAAAACCACTGAGGCTAGAGAGCTGCAATTTGGTATGTTTGATGATTGGAGGGTGGGTGATCAACATACCAATTTGCAGCCCTCTAGCCTCAGTATTTTTTAAGATCTGAGGGCGGACAGAAACAGTTTTCTTTTACAGAAAACTAAAAGAAAGGAATTTTATTGACATGATCTTAACAGCCAAAATAAAATCTTTTTATGACCACTAATGCAAAAAATATTTGATGGTCACCAAACGTAAATAAAACATCTTATCAAACATTCAGTTAAGTTTATCAATCATATAATTTTTTTCTATCTCTGTGTCTCTTTATATCTGTCTCTCTTTCTCTCTTTCTCCGTCTGTCTGTCTGTCTGTCTGTCTGTCTGTCTGTCTGTCTCTCTCTCTCTCTCTCTCTCTCTCTCTCTCTTCTTCTTCTTCTCTCTCTCTGTCTCTTTTCTTCTTCTTCGTCTTTTCTTCTTTTCTTTTCTTCTCTCTCTCTCTCTCTCTCTCTCTCTCTCTCTCCCTTCTTCTTCATCTTCTCTCTCTCTCAGTCTCTCTCTATCTCTCCTCCTTCTGCTTCTTCTTCTTTTTCTCTCTCTCTCTCTCTCTCTCTCTTCTTCTCTTCTTATCTCTTCTTCTTCTTCTCTCTTCTCTCTCTCTCTCTCTCTCTCTCTCTCTCTCTCTCTCTTCGTGTAATGACAGGTCGAAGAACCAAGGAAGAGAATAAGGTCATTCATTTTCCCGACACCTCTCTCATGAGAACTGGTATTTCGGGAATGACCTGAATTCCTGTGTCTTTAATTCCCGCGCGGCGAATAACTCCCACGTTATTCCAAGACGGAAAATTCGCCTGTTTACTGATATTATTATTATTATTATTATTATTATTATTATTATTATTATTATTATTATTATTATTATTATTATTATTATTATTATTATTTATATTATTAGTATCATCATTATTATTTTTATTATTATTATTATTATTTTTATTATTATCATTATTATTATTATCATTATTATTATTATTATTATTATTATTATTATTATTATTATTATTATTATTATTATTATTATTATTATTATACATTATTATTGCTACCACTTACTACTACTATTATTATTACTATTACTACTATTATTATTATTATTATTATTATTATTATTATTATTATTATTATTATTATTATTATTATTATTACTGCGTCTACAGCAATGTAAACCCAATGACGTCATACAAAAAATTATTATTGAATGGAATACGGAATGCTTGATGTTAGCAGCTGATAAGATTGGTGATTGGGCATACTGATGAAAAACTGCAGATACTGGTAGAAGAATATGATAATTGTTTGTAAGAGGAGAAAGTAGAGAGTTAATCTCTCTCTCTCTCTCTCTCTCTCTCTGTGTCGGACAACCATCTCATTTTTTATTCGCGTCGATAAAAAATACCTTAAAAAGGGAGTTATGAATTTTAATGTTACGGAACTTCTCTGAAAAATATTTTATCATTATATGATTTTTTAAGTAAGTTTCGTATTTTTTCTGTCGGTGCCGGCGTCAATGACCACCAGCGCTGAGACGCCAGTTCATAATGATAAATCACTCATTTAATACTCAGTAAAAATAAAAAAATATATCAACTTTTTTATGAGAATACTTCAAATACAAGATACAGTTTTTTAGTTTTCTGTAAGAGAAAAATGTTGTGCCGGCTTTGTCTGTCTGTCAGCACTTTATTCTGTCGGCACTTTTTTCTGTTCGTACTTTTTTCTGTTCGTACTTTTTTCTGTCCGCACTTTATTCTGTCTGCACTTTTTTCTGTCCGCACTTTTTCTGTCCGCACTTTATTCTGTCCGCCCTCAGATCTTAAAAACTACTGAGGCTAGAGGGCTGCAAATTGGTATTTTGATCATCCACCCACCAATCATCAAACATACCAAAATTGCAGCCCTCTAGCCTCAGTGGTTTTTGTTTTATTTAAGCTTAAAGTTAACCATAATTGTGCATCTGGCAACGATATAGGAAAGGCCACCACCGGGCCGTGGTTAAAGCTTCATGGGCCGGGGCCCATACCGAGACCACCGAAAGATAGAACTATTTTCGGTGGCCTTGATTATACGCTGTGCATAAAACTCGATTGCGCCGAAGAAACGTCGGCGCATTTTTCACTTGATTATATTTTTTCTTCCTAACGCCAAAAATGGTTTTCTAAGATTAAAACCTACAAAAAGGCTTCTTTTAATCTCTTAATGAATTGAGGGAGAGAAGAATTAATATTGTATATCAGCATGTTGAAGATTTATTGCTATTTATTAATGCATCTTGCAGATAAGTTAATATTCCTGTAGGGGATTCCGATTCTTAAAAATTCCAATATAAAAATTGAAATAAAACATTACGTCCCGATTTTAATTAACTAATGAAGTAAAAAATATATAAAATTAATTTGAAAAAAAGATGGCCTCTTTTTTTTCTTCATTACTGAAGCCAATTGGAAACGTGACTGGAAGTATATCCATGGAACTGTGGCGATAAAAAAAAGTAAATAAAAAACGAAACGGGAAAATGAACGAAAGAAAAATATAGAGTAAGGAGAGACAGGCAACAAATGAGGTCATTTAAATCAGGGGAACAGGTTAGAGAATGTATAGACATGAGAGAGAGAGAGAGAGAGAGAGAGAGAGCTTTTGGTTGTAACCTATTGGGAAACAGATTAGTTTCTAATGAAGTATATCACATGAGAGAGAGAGAGAGAGAGAGAGAGAGAGAGAGAGAGAGAGAGAGAGAGAGAGCTTTTCGTTGTTACCTATTGGGAAACAGGTTAGTTTCTGATGAAGTATACCACATGAGGAGAGAGAGAGAGAGAGAGAGAGAGAGAGAGAGAGAGAGAGAGAGCTTTTCGTTGTTACCTATTGGGAAACAGGTTAGTTTCTAATGAAGTATACCACATGAGAGAGAGAGAGAGAGACCTTACCTTACAGACCTTACAATTCGTTCAGGTTGCCCCAGGTCCCCTCAGTTGAGGCGCCTTTGATGTCTAAGAGAGTTGCTAACGCATCTTCCGGTATATTTTGCATCTTCCAGTCTTGGATGGTCTGGGATGCATCTTAGATATTTGTCGAGCTTATTCTTAAAACACATCTACGCTCACTCCTGTTATGTTCCTCAGATGAGCTGGTAGCGCATTGAATAGACGCTGCATTATCGATGCTGGTGCGTGGTGGATTAATGTCCTGTGTGCTTTCCTTAATTTTCCTGGTATAGTTTTTGGCACTATTAATCTACCTCTGCTTGCTCTTTTGATAATTTTAGTTCCATGATATTTTCGGTAATTCCTTCTATCTGTTTCCATGCTTGAATTACCATGTAGCGTTCTCTTCTCCTTTCAAGACTATATAAATTTAAGAATTGTAGTCTTTCCCAGTAGTCAAGGTCCTTAACTTCTTCTATTCTAGCTGTAAATGACCTTTGTACACTCTCTATTTGTGCAATATCCTTTTGGTAGTGTGGGTACCATATTATATTGCAATATTCAAGTGGACTAACGTACATAAAGCATAATCATGTGTTCAGCTTTTCTTGTTTTGAAGTGCCGGAACAACATTCCCATTTTTGCTTTTGCATTTTGCCAATAGAATTGAGATCATTGATAACATATTCCTGAACATCACACCAAGAACTGCTTCCTTGTTTGTGATTGTCTCATTATTAGATATGATATAGCATTCCTACTTTATCACCATAGTTCATTGATTCAAATTTATCAGAGTTAAATACCATCCTATTTATCTCTGCCCATTTATATATTTTATTTAGGTCTCTTTGTAGCGAGTTCCTATCTTCATCACAAGCAATTTCTCTACTTATTCTTGTGTCATCTGAAACTTCTTACTACTGAGTCCTTAACATTACTGTCTATGTCTGCAATCATAATCAGAGAGAGAGAGAGTTGTTACCTATTGGGAAACAGGTTAGTTTCTAATGAAGTATACCACATGAGAGAGAGAGAGAGAGAGAGAGAGAGAGAGAGAGAGAGAGAGAGAGAGAGAGAGAGAGAGAGAGAGAGAGATTAAAGTAAGGAATAAAAAAAATAAATACCAGAGCCTTGTATATCATGTCTTCCTCTGGCTAGGGAGAAGATAAAACTGGGAGGAGGAGGAGGAGGAGGAGGAGGAGGAGGAGGAGGAGGAGGAGGAGGAGGAGGAGGAGGAGGAGGAGGAGGAGGAGGAGGAGAAGAAAATGGAAGAACGAGAAATAAATAAAACAAGGAAGAGAGAATTTCATGGCCCTGTTTCAATTAAGTGGACTTGCTGATTCAGCAATTTTTTTCACCACGACTAACGAAGACATAAACACTGAGAGAGAGAGAGAGAGAGAGAGAGAGAGAGAGAGAGAGAGAGAGAGAGAGAGAGAGAGAGAGAGATTTATGCAGCCAATCTTACTGAAAAATGGAAGTGCGTTTAATGCTGGAATCAGATACAATTGAAAATGCTCTCTCTCTCTCTCTCTCTCTCTCTCTCTCTCTCTCTCTCTCTCTCTCTCTCTCTCTCTCTCTCCTTTCTCTCAAACTTTTTTTCGGGTGGGGTTGCTAGCCTCATGCCCTACCCTCGGGATGTTCAAAGGGCTCTATGATCCGACAGCAGCTAACTGGTTTTCTGTGGTGGTAACCCATCCGGATACTGAACATGCTAACGTTCACAAACTTGGCTATTTGGATGGTAATTGGTAATGTGACTTTGACAATTTTATGTGTGTGTATATATATATATATATATATATATATATATATATATATATATATATATATAAATATGTATAAATACATTGATATAATATTCATATACTATTATATATATATATATATATATATATATATATATATATATATATATATTATATATGTATATATAATATATACATACATAAATTATATATATGTATATGTATATATATACACACAAATATTTATACACACACATATATACACACATACACATACATACTGTTTCCTTAGATTCACTATAAAATAAATCGTCTTTACGTACAAGTGTATTTAAACTTTCTCCATTATACTCTGATCTATCTTGAAATTCGATTTCCTTCGAGAAAACACACTAATCTTTCGCCCTGAACTAAAATATATTTCCTTTTTTCAACTTTCAAAATATATTTTCTTTTTTCACTTTAGATAAATATATTTCCTTTTTTTCAACTTTTAAAATATATTTTCTTTTTCACTTTAAATGTGGAGATTTAACTCTACGCGAAATGTTTTCTCATCAGGAGTCCGGAGAAGGAATGGAATGGAGTATAGAGTTTAGTCCAAAGGCCAAGCACTGGGACCTATGAGGCCATTCAGCGCTGGAAAGGAAATTGAGAGAAAAGGGGGTTTAAAAGGTGTAACAGGAGGAAAACCTCAGAGCAGTTGCACTATGAATCAATTGTTAGGAGAGGGTGGACAGCAAGATGGAAGAAAGGTAATATGGATGGAGGTACAGTAAAAGGAACGAAAGGGGTTGCACAGCTGGGGGCCTAAGGAAGAGACGCTGCAAAGAACCTTTAGTAATGCCAACAGTGCGTCTCGTGAGGTGCACTGGCGGCACTATACTCCCTACGTGGCCAGTTCGGGAAGAGATCTCGGTATATTTCTTGGACAAATAAATAAAAAAAACAAATAAAAACACAAAAAACAAATAAAAAACGAATGAAATGAAGAAAACAAATAAAAACACAAAAACGAATAAAAAAAACGAATGAAATGGCAAAATTTCAACATAATCTTTGCAAGGTGATTTAAAATATTGGTGTCTGTAAATGTTTGATTTACAAGTTTCATTTACAGGTTTTTTTTTTTCCAAATTTTTTGACATAGCTTTGAATGAACTTTTTAATTTATTTGTTAGAATTCGAGTATTATTATTATTATTATTATTATTATTATTATTATTATTATTATTATTATTATTATTATTATTATTATTATTATTATTATTATTATTATATACATTCTGCTGACATAGATGAATACGTCACTCTTTCATTTCTATCTAAAGACCAAAGTGTATCTCTTAAATTATTTGTTGTTCAAAATGCACTTTTTCTCACTTTCAATCTGAATATTTTATTATTATTATTATTATTATTATTATTATTATTATTATTATTATTATTATTATTATTATATTATTATTATTATCATCATACAATTCTGCCGCAATGGATTATTATTATTATTATTATTATTATTATTATTATTATTATTATTGTTATTATTATTATTACTATTATTGTTATACAATTCTGCCGCCCTAGATAATAATAATAATAATAATAATAATAATAATAACAACAATAATAATAATAATAATAATAATAATAATAATTATAATAATAATAATACAATCTGCCGCCTAGATGAATAATAATAATAATAATAATAATAATAATAATAATAATAATAATAATTATTATTATTATTATTATTATTATTATTATTATTATTATACAATTCTGCCGCCCTAGATAAGAATAATAATAATAATAATAATAATAATAATAATAATAATAATAATAATTATTATTATTATTATTATACAGTTCTGCCGCCCTAGATGATAATAATCATTATTATTATCATACAACTCTGCCACCCTAGATGAATACGGTCACTTTCTCATTTCCACCGAATTACCAGAGGG
>NC_089788.1:1383001-1390501 GCF_040412425.1 Macrobrachium rosenbergii | reverse complement strand
TGTATATACATTTCTTCATACTTATATATATATACATATATATACTGTATATATATACATATGTATGTGTGTATATATACATATATATGTTATATATATATGTGTGTACATAAATATACATGTATGTGTATGTATATGTATATGTACATGTATATGTATATACGCCACCAATATACGATAAACAAAATAAAAAAATATAAATATATATATATATATATATATATATATATATATATATATATATATATATATATAAAACAGATAATTAAGAAAACAGAGAAAAGAACGAAAAACAATGAATAGAATATCCCTCCTTCATTTAAAATGCACGAAATGAACCATAACATCAAAAATGGCGTCGCGGAAGTGAAGGTCATCATCGCCAACAAGTAAATCAGATAAGCTGTTGACCGAGTCATTGAGCTACTTAGAGAAAGCGAGAGATAACTATGGATTGCCACTTTCCCTTACTTTCGCAACGAGATGTTTGCTTTCTCCTCTAAACCCCCTGTTAACTATCAGATCTTCGTGGAGTTTCATCGCCTCGATGACTGGGAGATGAGCAGATGGAATATTAGTTATTAGTCTGTAGGTAAATACTACGATCGGTATTCTGATGTTATGGTACGTCTTGTTGTAAGGAATTCTCAAATGATCCTTAAGGATGTATAAGGATATAAATATCAATTATAAAGTATATATAATTATATATATATATATATATATATATATATATATATATATATATATATATACTGTATATGTATTTAGCGTAGTGTTTGTGTGTGTATATGTTTGTGCGTGCATGCGTGTTTTTGCTCAATAGATATACACTTTGGGATCGTGAGGTTTACGAAAATAATAATAAATATATAATAATAATAATAATAATAATAATAATAATAATAATAATAATAATAATAATAATAATCGATTGCAGACGTAGTATTATCAAAATTCAATATTAATAATAATAATAATAATAATAATAATAATAATAATAATAATAATAATAATAATAATAATAACAGTGTTAGCACACCACTCAGTTTGCTGGTACACACTTTCTCTCTCTCTCTCTCTCTCTCTCTCTCTCTCTCTCTCTCCACCAAAAACCATCTGAGATCGATGCTCCCCAGAATAATAATAATAATAATAACACACCACTTAAATTCCTGGTACACTTTCTCTCTCTCTCTCTCTCTCTCTCTCTCTCTCTCCCCACCAAAAACCATCTTCTGAGTTCGATGCCCCCCAGACCGTTCGCGAACTTCCGCCAGCTGGCCTCACGAACGTCCCCCAAGTCCTTCGAACGAGCGATTTCGGAACTGCAAAACGGATGGACCCGACAATTGGCCCAAATGGACGAGATGCCCCGAGATTAAGACCCACGGCGCTGGGTGGTCTTTCTTTCAAGAGTTTTGCTCGGGAAGTCTTTCCGGAATTTTAAAGACACTCTCTGGGGCGCGGTCGGGGTGCGGAAGGGGTGGGAGGTAGGGGATGGGAAAAAAAATATATATATATATAAGTTGAAGTTAAAGACCTTTCTGGGCCTCTGTAGACTCATAGGGCAGGCGCTGATCTCACTTGTAATATATATATAAATATATATATATATTTATATATTATATATATATATATATATATATATATATATATATATGTATATATATATATATATATATATATATATATATATTCATATAATATATTCATATAAATATACATATATATAAGTATATATATCTATATGTATATATATATTTATATATAGTATGTATATTCATATGCATACATATATGCATATACATACACCCGTCTTGAAACAGCGAACTTCACTCTCGCCAGAACCGATCATCCAGAGGTAAAAAAAAAAAAAAAAAAATTCGACGGGGAAAATAAGCTCATTTATTTATCCGACATCGCTCTCGCCTCACTATTAACGAGGTACCTCCTTGTTTCCCACATTTTCAGGCGTTGGAATAATGAGAATATTACTCCAGGGCAGAAGATGGAATGCAAGATAGTAGGTTTTCGTCATTCTTTTTTATTCTAAGTAAAATCTTTTGATTCTATTAGAAAGTTCATTATCTTTTCTCTAGATTACGTGGTTTATCTCTCAATACTTTCTTTTCTTTCTAAGAGAAAGTTGTATCATCTTATGTTTGAAGTGAGATCTTTTAATTCTATAATAAAGTGCTTATTCTTTTCTCTATGGTACATGGCTTAACTCTGAATATTCTTTGTGCTTTCTAAAAGAAAGTTGTATCATCTATTTGATTTAAGATCTTATCTTTTGATTCCATAAGAAAGTACTTAGTCTTTCCTCGATGATACACGGCTTAATTAAATATTTTTTGTGCTTTCTAAAAGAAAGCTGTATCATCTTATATTTGAAGTAAGTTCTTTTGCTTCCATAAGAAAGTACGCCATATTTTCTCTAGGGTACAGGGCTTAACTCTGAATATTTTTTCTGCTTTCTATAAGAAAGTTGTATCACCTAATATTTGAAGTAAGATCTTTTAATTCTACTCTTCTCTCTAAAATATATGGCTTAACTCTGAATATTTTTTCTACTTTCTAAAAGAAAGTTGTATCGTCTTATATTAGAAATAAGATCTTATCCTTTGATTCTACTAGAAAGTACTTAAACTTTCTCTATGGTAAACGACTTAATTCAGAAAACTTTTCCCACTTTCTAAAAGAAAGTTTATCTTCTTGTATTTGCCGTCTAACTTTCTTTTTTGTTTAATTCTGTTAGTTTTTTGTATTGATTTGGTTACCACAGGAGGTGAAAACTACTGCAGACATTAATATATAATGAATTCCCATTTCATATTTTCAGGTGGCAAATAAAGGATTTTTTCATGTATTTCAAATTTTAAAAAAATCCGTACGTACAATCAAGGAATTTAACAATTATCTTTTTTGACTTAAAAATGAAAAAAATTTGTCCTAAAAATTAAATAAATAGACCTAAAAAAAAAAAAATAAAAAACTGACTAAGAAATTAAATAGACGTAAATAATGAAACAATTTACCTAGAATTTAAATAAATAGACCTAAAAAGGAAAAAGCACCTAGAAACTAGACGTAAAATATAAAAACAATGAAAATATTTACTTAGAAATTTAAAAAACAGACCTAAAAAAATTAAAAATGAAAAATATTACCTAGAAATTAAATAAACAGACCTAAAAAATGAAAAAAATACATAGAAATTAAATAAATGTACCAAAAATTTTAAAAAATTACCTAGAAATTAAATAAACAGACAAAACAATGAAAAAATTACCTAGAAATTAAATAAATAGACAAAAAAATTACCAAGAAATTAAATAAACAGACCTAAAAAATAAAAAAATAAAATTACCTAGAAATTAAACAGATCTAAAAATAAAAACATTAACCTAGAAATGAAATAAATAGACCTGAAAAATGAGAAAATGAAAAAAAAATGACCTAGAAATTAAATAAAGACATAAAAAATTAAAAATAACAAAATTACCAAGAAATTAATAAAATAGACCTTAAAAAACAATAATAAAAAACTGAGGAATGAAGGAAGTAAGGAGTCCACCTTGTTTAAAGGATCCTTAACATTCACTTTCAATTAGCTGGTTTTCCGAGAAGGATTAATGACTCTCGTTACGAAACAGGAGGAGAAAAGAAAAAAAATAAAAGGGATTCGGGAAATTAAGGAGAAGAATTTTGACCGAGGATTTCTGTGGGGCTATGGAAGAAGAAGAAGAAGAAGAAGAAGAAGAAGGAAAATTTCATGTATGTATATTTATATACATATGTGTGCATATACACAGTATATATATTTATATATATTTATGTATATCTATACATTAATAAACGTATATATATGTATATATATATATATATATATATATATATATATATATATATATATATATATATGTATATATGTACATTATATGCGTATATAAATATATTTATTTATAGATACATCTATGTACTGTATATATACATATTTATAGATATGTATATATATACATACAACTATAACTAATAATAATAATAATAATAATAATAATAATAATAATAATAATAATAATAATAATAATAATAATAATAACCTCAGCTCGACCAAATTATCACTTATTGACAAGAGACCTCCCCACCTCTCTCTCTCTCTCTCTCTCTCTCTCTCTCTCTCTCTCTCTCTCTCTCTCTCTCTCTCTCTCTCTCTCTCTCGCTATCGTCACGTCAAAAATTTTTTACGATCCATCATGGAAAATAATTCAATTTCCGGATATTGCGAGAATGCCATCAGGGAATAAGTGTTTTCTGATGGGGACGAAATTTTATGGGCCGCCGGTCCTTGGCTTTCACTAGTTTCCTGTTGAAATTCATCAAATGACTTTCTCTCTGTCGACAAACTTTCGTGAATGCTTTTTTTATATATATTTTTTACGAGATTGGAGGAAATTAATTTGAAGGTTGTTCTCTGGTATGTGTGTATATATATATACATACATACATACATACATAAATATAATATAACCAAGTGACCCACAACAGTCGACCGACAAGTAGGAACGGAATTCAACTTAAGTTAACTTAAATACTAGATACTGAGACAAATACTAGATACTGGGAGATGTATATATATATATATATATATATATATATATATATATATATATATATATAATCTTTATAAGTTATATATATATATATATATATATATATATATATATATATATATATATATATATATATATTTACAGCCAAATTTCTACGTGCCAATCTTGAGTTCTGCAAAATATCCCCATCATCTTCAGGAACATTAAACGAAATAAGCTCAATAATTATCTATGCAAAGCAAAAAAATTCTTGCTCCAAAAAATACCCTATTCAACTGCCATAACATTTTGAGAAGAGGTAAGCAAAACATAACCTTATCAAACAATAAACATTACAATAAACACAAAAATCTAACGACTCCCAAACTAGCCAAATGCATATGGACTGTCATTAAGGTCGATTTTCCCCTTCGTTTCTCAGGGCAAATTTCCCTTCTGCTTTACTCCAACTTCAAGAACCCTACATCTCTTAGCCATTTCCCGTCTGGGATGGATAGAGATTTTTGTTTATTTGTTTGTTTCCCTTCCAGAATCTCTCTTTTTTTTATCCTCTTGACGTGGAGAGAGAGAGAGAGAGAGAGAGAGAGAGAGAGAGAGAGAGAGAGAGAGAGTCTTGTACTTATTATCTCCATAAAATCTACTTTTATAAAAATCTTTCATTTTGGAAACGGCCTTGGCATTCAATCCACGTGAATAATGAGAGAGAGAGAGAGAGAGAGAGAGAGAGAGAGAGAGAGAGAGAGAGAGAGAGAGAGATTCTTGTACGTAAGTGTTACCTCCATAAAATCTAAATTTATAAAAATCTTTCATTTTGGACACAGCAACGGTATTCAATCCACGTAGATAGTAGAGAGAGAGAGAGAGAGAGAGAGAGAGAGAGAGAGAGAGAGAGAGAGAGAGACTTCTTGTACGTAAGTGTTACCTCCATAAAATCTACACTGATAAAAACCTTTCATTTTGGACACAGCCTTGGCATTCAATCCACGTGAAGAATGTTTCACTGAGAGAGAGAGAGAGAGAGAGAGAGAGAGAGAGAGAGAGAGAGAGAGAGAGAGAGAGAGAGAGAGAGAGAAAGTCTTAATTTCTCAAGTGTCTTGTCCAATAACGTGATTCTTTTCCTATATCTGTATCGAAGGGGATGCAGGATTCTGCTCCATCTCCCCTCAGGCAAATTCTGTTAAGGTTTAGTTTTAAGTCTACATTCAGTCTCTCGTTTTATTCTGGTTTTGAAGTAGCTGTGTATGTATGTATGTATGTTATGTATATGTATATGTATATGTATATAGTAAGGAAAAAATGTCAGTATTGTCAGATAAACTCAAGGAAGGAATTTTAATAAAATTAAAATCCCTGAGAGAAAAATAAGCTCGTAACAGCGCATATATATATATATATATATATAGCTTAATCTCCTCAAGAAAGACTTATCATGTTTCTGGGGACGGAAAGAAAAATACGATTAAGGCTTATCGTTTTAATTTTATTAAAATTCCTTGAGTTTATCTGATAATATATATTTTCCTATATATATATATATACATATATATATACATATACATATATATATACATATATATATACTAAAACCAGAATAAAACGAGAGACTAATGTACTTCCCTAAAATGGAAGACCGCAGTATCTGCAAAAATACAAAGCTGAGGAAAATGGTAGATTCTGCAGTTTTCCCTTGCCCTACTACTGATTTTGCAGATACTGCAAATGGGACCCCCTAAATACTCGTGGAAAGCATCGAAGAATCATTCTGAAACAGCAGTAACTTGTGTATTAGTGTTTCACGAGCCCAGTAGGTGGCATATCTCAATTTCGAAATTTTTGCTGACACTGCAGTTTCCCATTTTAGGGGGATATATATATATATATATATATATATATATATATATATATATATATATATATATATATATATATATATTTATATATAGATGGCTGGAACCTCCCACCTCATTTCCTATTTGATGTAATTGACCCAACTTTGCTTTGCGAAGGAATTTGAAAAAGTATATAACGTCTACCCTCTAGTTGGCAATCAAGGGTCGAGATATAAGTTCAATTTCCAACCCTTCACCGGAATAAAAAAAATAAAAATAAATGGATAAAGTGCTGACCTTTTTGACTCGAAATAAAAGGTTTTTTTTATGGGGGATGGGGGTGTGGGTTAGGAAAAACTGGCAATAAAACGAAAAGGAAATAGATTTCGGAATGAATTAGAACTGCAATGGAGAAAGTTCGAGCAGATAGAACCATAAAAAGGAGTTTTATAGATGCATTTAAAATACGAATTAAGGGGAGGAAGAGCAACACTGACTCTTCTCCGTTTTTGTAAAATGGGAAGTGAATGCATGTTAAAGCACACACACATACACACACACACACATTATATATATATATATATATATATATATATATATATATATATATATATATATATATATATATATATATATATATATATATATATATATATATATATATATATATATATTGTTATATCTAACATAGAGCAAATATTGTAATACATTATCACAACTCCCAACATCTTACCGAGAATTACCACTCCCACTACACTCAGGGAAAGATCGCTTTCTCTCTCTCTCTCTCTCTCTCTCTCTCTCTCTCTCTCTCTCTCTCTCGTGTGGATTGAATGCCAAGGCCGTTTCCAAAATGAAAGATTTTATTAAAAGTAGATTTTATGGAGATAATAAGTACAAGACTCTCTCTCTCTCTCTCTCTCTCTCTCTCTCTCTCTCTCTCTCTCTCGCTCTTACATCTTATATCGAATATTTCTCAGCATCGGCGGTATTTTCCCTGTCAGCTTTCCAGACCCTGCAAATTAAGCAAGGGAATTCCTTTCTTGCTTCTATTC
>NC_089788.1:1375501-1378001 GCF_040412425.1 Macrobrachium rosenbergii | reverse complement strand
ATATATAGACATATATGTGTATATAGATGTGTGTGAATATATACACATATACATACATATATACATATATATATATATATATACAAAACACACAATTCTATTTCTGTTTCCAACCCTCGAGTGCTCGTGGTCGAGAAGCCATTGCTATGCATCATTACAGCTGCCATTGTTACGCGTCATTATAGTATCCATTGTCATGTATCATTACCGCACCTATTGTTATGTGTCATCACAGCTTCTAACCTCTTCCCGAAGACTGCCACGCAGTCCGACCGATTTCTCTCTCTCTCTCTCTCTCTCTCTCTCTCTCTCTCTCTCTCTCTCTCTCTCTCTCGTATTTTCAAGAGCAGATGATTTCATTTATTTTACTTCTCTCTCTCTCTCTCTCTCTCTCTCTCTCTCTCTCTCTCTCTCTCTCTCTCTCATTTTGAAGGAGAGCAGATGACTCCGTTTATTTGACTTCCCTCTCTCTCTCTCTCTCTCTCTCTCACCCTTGTTCACCCTCTCTCTCTCTCTCTCTCTCTCTCTCTCTCTCTCTCTCTCTCTCTCTCTTTCTACATTAACGATATTTACAAGACAAAGAGACAAGATGCCCCTACTGGTGGGTACTGTCGGGTATTCGAGTCACTTAGGTACCAAATCATCTATCACTTATAATTCCCCTCCGGTGATATTCCCGAAGCAGCTCAAATTGGGCATGTAAAATTTCAGGGTGGTGTGATAAAATTCATGTATATATATGTATATATATATATGCATAAATATATATATATATATATATATATATATATATATATATATATATATATATATATATATATATATATATATATATATATATATATATATATATATATATATATATATATATATATATATATATATATATAATGTTCAAGTACATTAATTATTTTTAACTTACAAAATTACAAAGCAATCAGCCTGTAATTACTAAAATAAACATACAGAATTGCACATAGCAGTTGATAAGCATACAATCCCATGGAAGAAATACCACCAGCTCTCTCTCTCTCTCTCTCTCTCTCTCTCTCTCTCTCACCTCCTTTCTCCTCAGTCCTTTCTCCTCAGTCCTTTCCCTCGGTTAATTTCCCGAGGAAAGGAAGAAAGGTAAAGGAGAAAGGTCGCCCTGATAAATACTCCTCTGGCTACGCGACACCTTGAAATGAACTGGAAGCCATTAACACTCATTAACACTCAGCAACAATTAGGTCAGAGTTAGATAGACTTCCGGGAGAGATTGATGACCTCCGTCTCTTGGTTTCGGGGGAGGAGGAGGAGGAGGAGGAGGAGGAGGAGGAGGAGGAGGAGGTACTGGAGGAGGAGATAAGGTAAACTACTAAGTAAATAAATAAAGAAATTATATATATATATATATATATATATATATATATATATATATATATATATATATATATATTTAGATAGATGACGCAGTTGTAGTAGTTAATCAATCAATCAGTCAATCAATATTATATATATATATAGCATTGATCGATTGATTGATTAATGGTTACTACAACTGGCGTCACAATAACTAGAAATAAATAAATTTAAAAGGGGTTTCATGAGAATTTATACACACACACATATATACATATATATATTGTATATATATATATATATATATATATATATATATATATATATATATATATATATATATATATATATATATATAGAGAGAGAGAGAGAGAGAGAGAGAGAGAGAGAGAGAGAGAGAGAGAGAGAGAAACTCGAATCCGGGCAAGAGCAAATACATTGATCTAATTTCACTTGATTGTATATTTCTCCATGGCTGAGCCATTTAGTAATAAAAAAAGTATTTGCGTCTTATCATTCGATAATAATAAACTCAATACTTATTAATACATATATGCATATGTATATAAGCCTTCTTTCGCGTTTCCACTAAAGGAAGTATCAGAGGAGAGAAAATAAGTAAGTCTCCCATAAGAAAATAAGAATGGTGTCCATTTTCTATAAATAAGAACGGTGCCCATTTTCTATTATTTAAAATATCTTACAAAGTGTTCTGACTCTCCAGTTAGTTATTTTTGAAGATGTTCACGTAAATTTCTCAATTAATCCCCAGCCGGATGCCCTATGAATTATTTATAATTGTAAATAAATACTTAATAAAGGCAACTATACTACAGAATATTTTTAATTAGTCATTAAGCTGTAATAAAATTTTAAATATATATATTATTAACGGCTTAAAGGCTGCCTTAGACCTCACGTTTTCTTATATAACCAATAATTTTTTAAATTTTTCATTTAGCTTTAAGGAGAGTGGCCAATATTTATTTCAGCAACTCTGCATATAAAAACGAATTCAATTAACTACGTTTACATATACAAATGAATTCAATCAAGTTAAGTTTACATATACGAATGAATTCAATTAAGTAAATTTACAAACACAATTGAATTTCTTACTCGGCTCATTCTTCCCCAGGGCAATTGCAACAGCGAAATC
>NC_089788.1:1360501-1363001 GCF_040412425.1 Macrobrachium rosenbergii | reverse complement strand
AGGAGAAATAATTGGTCTAATCAATAGCGTCACTTAGAATTTATCATGAAAAATAATGATAAAACAATAATACTGAAGATTTAGATCATAAAAACATAAATAAATATAAAAATGGGGAAAAAAAAAAACTCGATTAAATAAACTATATATATATATATATATATATATATATATATATATATATATATATATATATATATATATATATATATATATATTATGTATGTATGTAAAAATTGGTGGCCACCCCACGAAATTTTTCTGGGTCCGCTAGTGAATGAAGTTATTCTTCACAGGTTTACGTAGTATAAGGACTTATTTTCTTCTAATTCTCAAGCAGCTGACCGCAAATGGAAAGCTGAACGGAGAAACTCTGGGCATTAAAAACTGCTGGCTCAGAGGAGACCGAATTGAGATGGGAGACAGGGTCCACTGCAAAGCTATTTGAGAGAGAGAGAGAGAGAGAGAGAGAGAGAGAGAGAGAGAGAGAGAGAGGAGGGGGACAGATTGTGAGAGAGGAGAGACTTGTGTGAGAGTGAGAGACTGTGAGAGTGTGTGTCGTTGTAGAGAGAGAGAGAGAGAGAGAGAGAGAGAGAGAGAGAGAGAGAGCTGAAATAAAGACCAGACCAGCAAGGCAATTCCCAGATACAATTTACATATTATTACTCTAAAACATTCACTCTATATTTAGAACACTATCCTGAGTAATACAAAACATTTAAAATGAAATATTTTAAAAAGAATTGCAAGAAGAAATAACACAAAGAACAAGAACTCAACAAAAATGAAAAACAAACATCGAATTCGGGGAAAAATCCTCCGCGATCAGCTAGAATGATCCCATTGTTATATTTACAATACGTTCCCAGCAGAGTTATGTAAACTAGGAACTTAATGCGCAATTGATTAAATTGAATGGGAAGTGGTGGAATGTTTTTCAAGCTTTTATGATTTTATTGTCGACGTTCAAAATTCCTACGCATTGACGTGAACTCCCTCTTTCTCTCTCTCTATATATATATATATATATATATATATATATATATATATATATATATATATATATATATATATATATATATATATATACATTTATAAAACCACTATCTCATTAATCTTTTAAATCAAATGCTAAAACTCAAAACTCATCAGCTGCCAAGGACACATTCACCTAAGAAACTAGCTAAGCCATCCACCCTGGGGTTTCTTGAATATTAAAGTCCCTAAATTACAATATATATAAAACTCCATAGAAAATACCCTACACATACATTCACAGCAGGCTTAAGTCCCAATGCATTTTCAGTGGTAGGGGGAAAAAGCCCGGCAGTTTTGAATTGAATAGAACAGAATATAGAATTTTACCCAAAGGCCAAGAAGTGGGAGCTACGATGAGGTCAATTAACAATGAGACGGAAATTGAGAATAGAAAGGTTTGACAGGTGTAATAATTGTTAGGAAAGGGTTGAGGAAAGTAAGGTGGAAGAAAGAGAGTATGAACGGAGGTACAGTAAAAGGAATGAAAGGGGTTGTAGCTAGGGGTTGAAGGGACGCTGCAGAGAACCTTAGGTAATGCCTACAGTGCATCGTATGAGGTGCACTGACCTCACTACCCACCCTATGGGAAGGGAGTTTTAAAGGCCATTTTCGTATCAGCCTGAAATCGAACACACACTCACTCTCTCTCTCTCCAGAATTTTTCTGCTCTGCTGACTTTTTCTGCTCTGCTGACTTTGAGAGAGAGAGAGAGAGAGAGAGAGAGAGAGAGAGAGAGAGAGAGAGAGAGAGAGAGAGAGAGAGTCTTTTCGTATTCTTGACAGGGAGGAAAAGATCCGACTAGCGTCTTAATTCCTCAAGCCATCCCGTCCATTACAAACAGTTTTGCTGCTTTTGTGTTTCGGAGGGAAATGATGATGATGCTTCCTTTGTTCCATTATTTTTTCGCTGTCCGAGGCTCAGGGAGGAATTCTGAGGGAGGAATTCTGAGGGAGGTATTCTATTGGAGGAATTCTGAGGGGGGAATTCTAAGGGAGGAATTCTGGAGGAGGAATTCTGAGGAGGTGAATATAAGGGAGGAATTTTCAGGGAGGATTCTAAGGGGGGAATTCTAAGGGAGGAATTCTGAGGGAGGACTTCTAAGGGAGGAATGAGGCATTCTAAAAGGGGAATTCAAAGGGATGAATTCTAAGGGAGGAATGCTAATGGGGAAATTCTAAGGGAGGAATGAGGAATTCTAAGGGAGGAATTCTGAGGGGGGAATTCTAAAGGGGAAATTCTAAGGGAGGAATTCTCAGGGGGGAATTCTAAGGGGAGGAATTATAAGGGAGGAATTCTGAGGGAGGAATTCTAAGGGATTATTCTGAGGGATTATTCTGAGGGAGGAATTCTGAGGGAGGAACTCTAAGGGAGGAACTCTATGGGAGGAATTATAAGGGAGGAATTCTGAGGGAGGAATTCTGAGTAAGGAATTCTAAGGGGTTATTCTGAGGAGGAATTCTGA
>NC_089788.1:1348001-1355501 GCF_040412425.1 Macrobrachium rosenbergii | reverse complement strand
TAATAATAATAATAATAATAATAATAATAATAATAATAATAATAATATATTCTTTGGGAGCTTGAATTTCAAATTAGTGGCCCCTGTGGTGGGCTTGTTCCATATGAATAGGGTTCATCTTCTGAATAATAATAATAATAATAATAATAATAATAATAATAATAATAATAATAATAATAATAATAATGTGAGTAATAAAATCCACAATTATATAGTATAATATTACTAAAAATTGTGGATTTTTATTACACAAATTTTTCACATGATCATTACTGGAACTTGTGACAAACCTTAGGGGTCCACTGCTAGCGGCAGTGGGACACAATGAGGCCCGAAACACCGAGAACTGGGAGTACATGTCAGCTTGAATAGAAATGGCCAAAGCCTAAGACTGCTGTGGAGTTTACCAGCACAATTAACTTCCGGAGAAAAATGACGCCGGGCTGGGAGCGACATCGGATAACCTGGGAGAATCGCCTTAGTGAGGAGGAGGAGGAGGAGGAGGAGGAGGAGGAGGAGGAGGAGGAGGAGGAGGAGGAGGAGGAGGAGGAGGAGGAGGAGGAAGCTGAGGAATAGTAAGAGGAGGAGGAGGAGGAGGAGGAGGAGGAGGAGGAGGAGGAGGTGGACTGTGGAACAGTCTCCCTGAGGAAGTCATGCAATTAGAGCATACATACATACGTACGTACATAGGCTACACGCAAACTCTCACACACACAAATTTCATCATTTTTTTAGAACTAATTCCCAATTTTCAAATTATCCTTTGAACCTAAGAAAAATCAATGACAAAACGCTATACAATAAAAAAGGAAGCTTTTAACATTAAATAAAAAAGTAATATATACAAAAATAAGGTACCGTATCGGAGATCTTATAATAAAATACGAAGGAAAAACTTATATTTCTTATTTAGTTAATTTCAAAAATACGTCAGATCATTACCTGACCTCATTACCTGAGAATGATGTGTACCTTGCAACATACAAAGTTCCTATAAGAATTCATTTGGATGTTTTTTTTTTTTGACGTCATTAGAGACAAACTAATGTCGAGGTTTGTTAGAAAACAACAATGTTATCATTAAAAAAAAAATAAAAAGGCCCAAGACACGAAAAAGACGCATTTTATTTTTTTAAAGAAGAAGAAGAAAAAAAAAAAAATAATATATATATATATATATATATATATATATATATATATATATATATATATATATATATTTAATGTGTACTCGAATCAACTTGAATCATGAATCTTCAACGACAAACATTTCCGAGAAAGTGCACAAAACAACGAAGCCTCGGAAACAACATCCACAAAGAGGGGTTGGGGGTGGGGGAGAGTCGCCCCCTCAAGTAAGCATTTAGCGTCAGAGAAACAATTTATGATAATGTCACCATCAAGAGCGGTCCGTCGATAGTTTATTTGCAGATGTAGACGGGTTTATCTCTCTCTCTCTCTCTCTCTCTCTCTCTCTCTCTCTCTCACGTTTTCTTTGTATCACTTTCCCCCCTCTCTCTCTCTCTCTCTCTCTCTCTCTCTCACGTTTTTCTCTGTCTCTGTCTCTCTCTCACTTTTTTCTCTCCCACTCTCTCTCTCTCTCTCTCTCTCTCTCTCTCTCTCTCACTTATTTCTCTCCCACACACTCTCTCTCTCAGTTTTCTTTTTATCACTTCCTCTCTCTCTATCTCTCTCTCTCTCACACTTTTTTCTCTCTCTGTGTCTGTCTCTCTCTCACTTATTTCTTTCCCACTCTCCCTCTCTCTCTCACTTTTTTCTCTCCCACTCTCTATCTTTCTCTCTCACTCTCTCTCTCTCTCTCTCTCTCTCTCTCTCTCTCTCTCTCTCTCTCTCTCTCTCTCTCTCCCTGATCGCTATTAAGAAAGCGGCAGGGGTGACTTATGGGATGGACTCGGAGACGAAATATATATATGGAGAAGGTATAGAGAGAGAGAGAGAGAGAGAGAGAGAGAGAGAGAGAGAGAGAGAGAGAGAGAGAGAGAGAGAGAAAAACTCCGGAAGCATCGTCATTCGAATGGATTATTCGTTGTTTGAAAGGGGACTAAATTACTTCCGACTTTTGCAGGAAAGATGACAGACATAAATGACAGACACCTGAAGGATTTATGTATACATACACCATACACACACAAAACACACATACACACACAATATATATATTCATGTATATATACACATATACAATATGTATATATATATATATATATATATATATATATATATATATATATATATGAATATATATATGCATATATATATTCTACACGTATATATATATATATATATATATATATATATATATATATATATATATATATATATATATATATATATATATATTATACATACATACATACATACATACATACATACATACATACATACATACATACATACATACATACACAAACACACAAACTCCAAAACAAGAAGAAACCAACTAAGACTTAATGTTGCGACGCAAATTGACCAAATGAGCAATACATCCTGCGTGGGCGAAGTACCAGAATGGGCGCAATCTTTCGAGGGCGGATCACAGAATTATTATGGGGTCCCGGATGCCCAAAGTTTTGACACTCTATTGGCCAAGTTATGATTTACTGAAGGGTGATGCTCGCTCTGTTTGGACACGCTTCCCGGAGCTAACACAAATTCTCTGCAGAGAGAGAGAGAGAGAGAGAGAGAGAGAGAGAGAGGGGGGGAGTCATGCTACTGTTCAGGAAGGTTTCAGAAGATGTATCGTGCGATTATCTTGGGTCGCCGCAATTTATCTCAACATTAATAGGTTGTGTGTTTTTGTTGTGTTTTACTATGAGGAGAGAGAGAGAGAGAGAGAGAGAGAGAGAGAGAGAGAGAGAGAGAGAGAGAGAGTGTGTGTGTGTGTGTGTGTGTGTTGTACGTGTGTTTGATGTGGATTATATTTTTTTTGAAAAATTGGAAAATATGGCTGTTTAAGGATTTAGTTACATTTAAGGAAACATAACATTGAGAATATGATATATATATATATATATACTATATATATATATATGTATATATATATATATATATATATATATATATATATATATATATATATATATATATATATATATATATATATATATACAGTGGCGGCAAAATTAATATTTACAGCAAAAATGCAAAAATAATCTTAACATCAAATGTTTGTCAACTTCAAAATTAGTCCATACCACTGTCAGCAGAGATTTGTGGTATGGTTGGCAGAGTCCTTGGACCCATATGAGCAGGGAAAACTGGCGGAATTGTTAGGGCTCGCTGAGCTGTTGTGTGAGATGATCTGTAATAAGTTGCTCTGTCAGCCCCTGACTTGCATATTTTTCAGTCATCTTTGGAGGCCCACAGCTCAGTTTGTCATTGACATAATGGGACACCATAAACACAAATGAAGAAAAGGCCCGTGCCCTTGCCCAGCTGGAGCAGGAAGTCTCTGTGATTCGTGTGGCCAGATTGGTGTCTCTCGCCAAGCTATTTACAGTCTGAAAAGGCGGCAGCTGGATTCCCACCAGGAGCGGTGCCACAGAAACCAGGTTGTGGACGGAAGAAAAAGACCTCTCCGAGGACAGATAAAATTCTGAAGAGGAGTATTGAATAACCCTTCATTTACAGCAGCTGCACTCAAGAAAAAGCATCCTGATCTGCTTGGAAACGTCGCTGTTCGTACGGTGCAACATTGTCTGCAGTGTGACCTGGGACTACTGTGCCACCATGCTGCAAAGAAGCCGCTCTCACAGATGGCATGAAGAAGGAAAGGCTGGCTTTCTGTAATAAATATAAAGACTGGACCAAGGAACAATGGCGTGACGTTATGTTCTCAGATGAATCAACCTTCAGAATGGTTAGAAGTGCCAGGAATGTTGTGAGGAGGCCCAAGAGTGTGTCCCGATATCATCACAAGTTTACTGTAAAAATCGTGAAGCATCCACAGAGTGTTATGGTGTGGGGGCATTTACTGGTAAATTGGGTAGAGCTGGGTTGTATTTCTTGCCTAAGGGGGAAACAATGAAAGGAACAACATATTTAGAAGTGCTTAAGGACCACATGTTAGAGTTTTACAGGTTACATGATTCTGCATTTTTATGCATGATGGGGCTCCATATCACAAGACTAAGACAGTAACAAAGTGGCTTGCAGAGAACAATGCATCTGTTTTATGGCCAGGCAATTCACCTGACTTAAAAATTGAAAATGCCTGGAAAGTTATTAAAGACAAAGTTGCAGGTGCCCAGCCCTCAAATATGGCTGAGCTTAAGAATAAGATTATTGACATGGTGCATTAAGATGGACCCTCAATATTTCATGATCCTTGCTGATTCCATGCCTACGCGCATCCAGGCTGTATTGCAGACTAAAGGAGAGATGACAAAGTATTAATTCATGTATCTGAATAATAAATAAGTACAGATTTCTGTTTGTTTAATTATCCACAGTAGTTTGCTATTATTTTGCGAAATATGTCAACATTATTTTTGCTGTTAAGATTATTTTTGCCGCCACTGTATATATCAAAACGATTACATACTGGAAATAACTATGTACACATGTTTGAAAGTAAAATTGTATTTAATAAAATTTAAGAGAGAGATTACGTGTTTCCGGTACTAACATAAAAACCTAAAAATAACCTAATCCAGGAACCGCCCCCCCTCCCCCCAAGGGGAACTTACTGATACCCCATGCAGGGGTGACAATCCACCCCACCCGGCCAATTCCCCATCCACCAAAATGAGAGATTTATTTTTAATTATATATGTACCCATACACGACTGTGGATTTATTTTTAAGTATATGTTGGCCCAACGAAGCTAAAATTCTCAGGAAATAACATTGTTGACAAAAACATGAAAGAAATCACGGTTTAAGAATTATAATTTGTACATTCTACGATAATCATATCTTGGAATTAACCAAATACTTGATGTGCATTATTTATGCAGTATATTTTAATGGGTAGTAATAATATACAAACATATATATATATATATATATATATATATATATATATATATATATATATATATATATATATATATATATATATATATATATATATAAAATATATGTAAAAATTTCAACACTCACCACCAGCCGGGAAAAGAGAGAGAGAGAGAGAAATGTCCTCCTCAAAATCTTGGCCCACCTCATATTCTTGAAAATATTCTCTCCATGACGTCAAGAACTACGTTGGTCCTCCCAGAGAAGAAGTTAATTCTCACCTCCCATGAGGAGAAGACGTCTGCCATTCAGGTCCGACACTTCAGCAGAGATTACAGTTAGCCTTTGGTTGGGCGAAAGCAGATTTATAATTCCTCTTCTAAGTTGTACTGCTGTGCTTATGGTACTGTACATATGGTTGCTCTTGAAATTGTAATTACAGTGCTGTGTATGTACTCTTCGTTCATCTATTATTGGTCTTAATTTACTGACAATTATTGGGTCTCTGATTTGTGAGAATTTCACAAAATGTTGATTACCCCTTGGGTACACCAGTACACAGTAACACAGTGCACAGTACCCCCAGGTACCCCAGTGCACCGTACCCCTGGGTACCATCCACAGTAACACAGTGCCCCTTGGTACACCATCCGCAGTAACACAGTACACAATACCCCTTGGTACACCAATACACATGAACACAGTACCCCTAGGTACACCATCCACAGTAGCAAGATACGCAGTACCATTGGGTACACCAGCAGACAGTACCCCTGGGTACAACAGTACCCAGCAACACGATTCACAGTACCCCTGGGGACACCAGTACACAGTAAACACAGTAACTTCTTCCCCATACAGCTTTCTAACCGGCTCACAGTCCATTCTCAGAATGCAGCCTGTGGTGAATCTAGGGAACCATCTGCTTAACTAGGCCATAAATACCTCTATCTTTTATCATTCAATGGTGACACTACTATCCACACGTACAGTATGTCTGTGACTTCTTCTTGGCTTACAATATTTACGTAAAGAATCTGCCGTTTAAATTCTTGGTACAGGAGAAATGTCCAAGCAACCAATCACTGCTATTTCGCGCGCGCGCCAATTCATTCACAGAGCAAGTTCTGTGTGTGTCACAATTTCATTCACTCGCAAATGGGGATACTTTATCATTTACTATTTTCACATTTCAGTCATGACGTCATCACTTACGGACAGGCAATAATATCCTTAGGAACGACGCAACCCCTCGTTAAGAATGTCCGGAGACAACTAACTACAATGATTCACAGTTCAGTCCTTAAGTAGTTAGTTATATTAAGGACTGCCAACACTTTGTTTACGTTTACTGCCCAAAGGGAGAACTCGGTTCCAGAGGAAAGGATTGAAAGTTATCGAAGGCGATTTGATATCACGTTAAGTTTTAGTTCTCTGTAAAAGAAAACTATTGTGCCGGCTTTGTCTGTCCGTCCGCACTTCAGTCTGTCAACACTTTTTTTCTGTCCGCCCTCAGATCTTAAAAACTACTGAGGCTAGAGGGCTGCAAATTGGTATGTTGATCATCCATCCTCCAATCATCAAACATACCAAATTGCAGCCCTCTAACCTCCTCATTAGTTTTTATCTTATTTAAGGTTAAAGTTAGCCATGATCGTGCATCTGGCAACGATATAGGCTAGGCCACCACCAGGCCGTGGTTAAAGTTTCATGGGCCGCGGCTCGTACAGCATTATCCCGAGACCACCGAAAGATAGACCTATATTCGGCTGCCTTGATTAATACACTGTAGCGGCTGTACAGAAAACTCGATTGCGCCGAAGAAACTTCTGCGCATTTTTTACCTGTTTTCGTTAGATATTGATGTCTGTTTGATACATACATACATACATACATATATACATGTATCTCTGTTGTTTATATATGTTTATATAAATGTGCATAAATAATATCAAATCCCAACTACTAACGACCAAATTCCCAGGAATCAATAAAATGACCTTCCATTCCCGATCCAGGATCTCTCCATTGGAGCCCCCTCCCCCTCCCCCCTTCCCCCAGAAGCAAGGAAAGGGGGAAGCCGGAATTTGTGGCCTTCGAAGGACAGTTATTGACTCTCTCTCTCTCTCTCTCTTTCTCTCATTTCCATACTGCAACATTAGTCGACGAATAGGGCTGGATGCGGACGGAAAGGTAGTGGTGGTGATACCTACCTTTGCTAGGTATACGGGTTGGCAGGATGAATAGTAATGAGGAGAGAGAGAGAGAGAGAGAGAGAGAGAGAGAGAGAGAGAGAGAGAGAGAGAGAGAGAGATGAGGATGAGAGAGAAAGGAGGAATGAGAGAGAGAGAGAGAAAGAGAGAAAGGAGGAATGAGAGAGAGAAAGAGAGAGAGAATGAGAGAGAGAGAGAGAGAGAGAGAGAGAGAAGAGAGAGAGAGAGAGAGAGAGAAAGGAGAGAGAGAGAGAGAGAGAGAAAGAGGAATGAGAGAGAGAGAGAGAGAGAGAGAGAGAGAGAGAGAGAG
>NC_089788.1:1333001-1343001 GCF_040412425.1 Macrobrachium rosenbergii | reverse complement strand
TGAACCCACCATCTATGGTGACAGCCACAAATACTCTCTCTCTCTCTCTCTCTCTCTCTCTCTCTCTCTCTCTCTCTCTCTCTCTCTGTACGTTTCTAACAATAAATCCGACGAATTATAACAAGACGATTCCAGAAATTCCAGTTATTTTAGGAATGCGCAAGCCTTTCATCTATAGTGACACCATTTGGTTCAAAAGCTCTCTCGTAACATATTCAAATCCTTTATGTCATAGTTCACACAACCCTTGAAGTGGCGTGATCGTTCTCTCTCTCTCTCTCTCTCTCTCTCTCTCTCTCTCTCTCTCTCTCTCTCTCTTCCATGTAGTGACGTGTTGCCAGCTTTGCATGACTGTAGCCATGCAATATCAAGGCAGGGTCTCATGAGAAAAACACAAACACAAGCACACATATATATGTATATATGTATATATTATGCGTATATATATATATGTATATATATACATATGTATATATAGATATATATATAAAATCATAACGACACTATATACAAGAAAAACCATATATAAATAAATAAACATTTACAGTTACGTATAATTATATATACAGTATACAGTATATATATATATATATATATATATATATATATATATATATATATATATATATATATATATATATATATAGAGAGAGAGAGAGAGAGAGAGAGAGAGAGAGAGAGAGAGAGAGAGAGAGAGAGAGAGAGAGAGAGAGAGAGAGAGAGAGAGAGAGGAGGCCTCACCTGAGGGGAGGAGAAAGTGGTGAGAAGTCTCCTGGGGAGATTTCTTCCCTCTGACTTAAGTTCTGATTTCTGTCCACATTCATCTGTGATTGGGATTGAAGGATTGTCAATCAAAATATATGGTTCCTCCTTGCAAATAGTGTTACAATGAGCCTTATATATATATATATATATATATATATATATATATATATATATATATATATATATATATATATATATATATATATATATATATATAATATATTATAAATATTTTATATTTGTATATACATATATAATTTAGTGTTGTTTTTTTTATGTATTTCTGTCCTTTGCATGCCAAAGTAGTTTTAAAGGAGAGAGAGAGAGAGAGAGAGAGAGAGAGAGAGAGAGAGAGAGAGAGAGAGAGAGAAAGGAACCATTAAATCACCCCGCAGTTCCTCAGTCGCAAAGCAAGCACCTTTGACAGAGAGAACCGGTGAGACTCATCCATCAAGAGACGACTTAAATACCAGAAGAAGAAGAAGAAGAAGAAGACCGGAGCTTAGGAGTCTCTCATCGCCGGAGCCGAGGACTCCGAGGACTCCGAGGACAAAAAGTCTTCGAGGAATAGATTAAGTGTGCGTCCGAGAGACACCGGGAAATCTCTCTTAATCTTGACGTATGGGAAAAGTTCGTGCCTTCGGAGGAATATTAAGTCTCACCCCGAGGGGGGGAGGAGGAGGAGGGGGAGGAGGAGGAAGAGGAGGAGGAGGAGGAGGAGGAGGAGGAGACATGTGCTTCGAGGAGATTTTCTCTCTGATTTATGCCTCAACTTAATGGAATTGCCGGATCGGATTCGTGGTACACTTATACAGTACTTTTCGCATAAATGATATCAGCGTTTGGGCTCTCTCTCTCTCTCTCTCTCTCTCTCTCTCTCTCTCTCTCTCTCTCTCTCTCTCACTACATTGACTATTAGTGGTATTTCTATTTATTTCTATTTCTCTCTCTCTCTCTCTCTCTTAAAAATACATTGGTATTAGTGGTATTTCTCTCTCTCTCTCTCTCTCTCTCTCTAAAAATTCATTGGCTTTTAGTGGTGTTTCTCTCTGTCTCTCTCTCTCTCTCTCTTAAAAAATACATTGAGTATTGGTGGTATTTCTCTCTCTCTCTCTCTCTCTCTCTCTCTCTCTCTCTCTCTCTCTCTCTCTCTTCTCTCGTGCATAACCATCGTTGTTTCACTTTCCTCGCGGCCATATACTCTGCGCTTTATATCACCTGGTTCTTCTTGTGATAGAAATTACAAACAGAGACTAACAGAGATAGATAGATAGACAGATAGATAGATATATAGTTAGACAGTTATAAATACAGGCATTAATCTCATTATTTTCTTGTCATAACAGTTTTACCAGACCGCTGAGCTGATTATAATTATCAGCTCTCACGGGACTGGCCCAAAGGATTTGTTTCGACTTACATACATTTATTTCTTTAATATTTTGTCAGTTATTTTTTGTTTAAATTTTGTCAGTCGTGTTATAAATTTGTCAAAAACTTCGTGATTGGATTAACTGCAAATGTTGAAGCTTTGGACAATTTCCCTGACGGATTTAACTAGATACTGAACGCCTCGAGACCGAAGGGAGATCTGGGCCATGGCTACTCGTCACTATTCCTCGGGTGCCGACGATAACTGGGTCTCATCAGCGCTCAATGACAGACGGTATGGAACGCGAATGATGAATAATAATAAGGGTATGGACGACACTCATTTGCATTCCGCCTATGATGGACTCGAGGTACCTGGTATAATGTATAATGTATATGTGTGTGTACATATATATATATATATATATATATATATATATATATATATATATATATATATATATATATATATATAAATATGGATAATACCTGAGCGGATTCCTAATGGCTTTGATTGATAAAGTCTTCCCTAACACTCTCTCTCTCTCTCTCTCTCCATCTTTCTCCTCCCTAACACCCTCTCTACTCTCTCTCTCTCTCCAAATCTCCCTCACTCTTTCCCTCTTTTTCCTCCCTAACACCCCTTCTACTCTCTCTCTCTCTCTCTTCCTCTCTCTCTCTCTCTCTCTCTCTCTCTCTCTCTCTCTCTCTCTCTCTCTCTCTCTCAATTATAATGCCCAGATATTTGACATTTTACATTTTACCCCCTCTCACACCACGCTCCCCTTCGTATCGGGGCTGAACTTGGACTTCAGAGCATCGGGAGTGTCACTATTCATCTCAGCGACCTGGAAAACTACGGATTAGACACTAATACCTGTCATTTTCGGTTATTTTTACATGTCGCCCTTTCCCAGCCCACCCCCTTTGGTGTCCGTGATGTCTTCACCCCCCAAAAAAGGATTTTTTTCCAGATAGTAAGTCATATGTATGCCGAAATGGGGTACGATAAATTCGTAGAGTTTATTTAGTTACTAAGTCTACGGGCAGAACCAGCCCTGTTTCACATAAGCCCTTCCCACCCCCACCCCCTTTGGTGCCCTTTGGTGCTAGTGATGTCTTACCACCGCAGTATTCTTTTTAGACAGTAAGTCATATGTATACCAAGTTTGGTTGAAATTGCTCAATGCATTTCAGAGTTATGCTGGAACATACACACATACATACATCCATTTATATATATATATATATAAATATATATATATATATATATATATATATATATATATATATATATATATATATATATATATATATATATATATATATATATATATATATATATATATATATATATATATATATATATACACACACACACACATACATATACAAACACACGTAAATAGACATAAACCTTATAACTTTTCCCTTCAGAATACTTCACCATTAATCCCAGAAGGTCAAGAACACACCAACGGAAGCAGCCGAATCATCATCACCCTTGATCGACCCAGAAAATTCCAATACGATTATTGGGGGCCCAAATCTCACCTGACACGGATGCCAATTAGGCCTGGGCACAGCCGCGTGACGTGCCATTTGCATATTAACCACATCAATTGCATGCCGCCATTATTGCAACAGAAGATTCTCTGATGACCGGAATGAAAAAGTCGGGATCAGAATTCAATGAGAGACTCTAGTGTTATATTGTATTCCAATCACCTCTATATAGATTTGGTACCTTTGATATTTGATTTTGCTGTGGGAATTCGCAGGATTTTGAGTTTGGCCAATCTCTGTAATATGATACGGGCCCGTTTAATTAATAAATGATTCTTTTGTTTGTTTGCTAAGCTATAAGGTAAATTGGGTAGCTGGTGGATAGTCGACTGTATTGGGTTGTTGATGCCCAGAGGACAAGATTGAAATGAGGCCAGCAAATCCATTACAATATATATATATATATATATATATATATATATATATATATATATATATATATATATATATATATATATATATATATATATATATATATGTGTGTGTGTGTGTGTGTGTGTGTGTGTGTGTGTGTGTGTGTGTGTGTGTTTGCAATGAAGCCAGCAAATCCACTGTAATATATATATATATATATATATATATATATATATATATATATATATATATATATATATATACTGTATATATATTGTCATGGATTTACTGGGTTCATTCCAATCTTTTCCCCTTGGGTAGCAACCCAATACAGTCGACTACCCACCAGATACCCAATTTACCTCTAAGCTTAGCCAACAAATAAAAGAATTATTTATTATTTATTGAAACATACCATATTACAGATTTACCAAAATACAAATCCCTGTGAATTTCCACAACAAAATCGAACATCGAAGGCTTTAAATTTTTATACACAAGCGAATGGAATATAATGCAGTCGACCCGTAAGGGTGTAAGTGTCGTCAGTGGACCTCCTGCAGTCCACTGTAGGCATTACTTAAGGTTCTTTCTTAGCAGCGACACTTCGGCCCATAGCTGCAACCCCTTTCATTCCTTTTACTGTACCTCCGTTCATATTCTTTCTTCCATCTTCCTTTCCACCCTCTCCTAACAACTGATTCACAGTGCAACCGCTTTGAGGTTTTCCTCCTGTTACACCTGTCAAACCTTTTTCCTGTCAATTTCTATTTCAGCGCTGAATGATCTCAGGAGGTTCCATCGCTTGGCCTTTGGCCTAAAACCTATAATCAGTTCTATAATACACAGTAGAGTTTCAGATTCCATTCTGTTCCCAACTTTTTTCATTTTGGTCATCAGAGAATCTGTTGCAATAATGGCGGCGTGGTATTGATGTGGTTAATATGCAAATGGCACGTCACGCGGCTGTGCCCGGGCCTAATTGGCATCCGTGCCAGATGAGATTTGGGTCCCCAATAATCGTATTGGAATTTTCTGGGTCGATCAAGGATGATGATGATGATTCTGTTGCGTCTGCTGGTGTTGTGGCCTTGACCTGCTGGGATTGATGGGGGTGTATATTCTCAAGGGAAAATAAATAAGGTTTACGTCTGTTTAATGCGTTTGAGTATGTATGTGTGTATGTTTTTGTATGCTAAACATACATACATACAAACATACACATATATATATATATATATATATATATATATATATATATATATATATATATATATATATATATATATATATATAATGTGTGTGTGTGTGTGTGTGTGTGTGTATGTGTATGTGTACATTACACATACAAACACATATACAAAATTATCATCGTCTATATACGCGTATATATATATATATATATATATATATATATATATATATATATATATGTGTGTGTGTACATTACACATACAAACACATATACAAAATTATCATATATATATATATATATATATATATATATATATATATATATATGATCAGAAATAAGTAACGTAATGTACAATCTTAGTGAAACAAATAAATTTGGAAGCTTGTTAATATATACCTTAATATCTGCACTTTAAGTAAAAAAATACATATTGTAAATTAATGAGTAAATAAACATAATTACAAAGAGAAGCAACATTGTAAAAGATATTAAGAACGTGTAATCATCAATCTGACAAATAAGATTAAAACAAAAATTAGAAAAAAATTAAATATTCTTCCCTGACTGATATTAGCTTATTGACTAACTTCCTCACTAAAATATTTGAACAGCCTTTCTCTAATGACAATAATAAAAAAAAAATGAACATTACCGTTAAGTGTATATGCATATTTCAGAACCGTTTGTCATCTCCAGGCTAATGGATGGAAAGCCTGCTACGGTTTCCCTACTTAGGGCAATTTTCATAATTCTCCTGGAGAGAGAGAGAGAGAGAGAGAGAGAGAGAGAGAGAGAGAGAGAGAGAGAGAGAGAGAGAGAGAGAGAGAATATATATTGTTGCGAGAAGCAACCTATCCCAGGGTAAGTGGCCGTTTTAATATGCTGAAAGCTTATGGAAACTATCATAAATAATTTTGCGAGATGAGGAATGGAACTCGCCTGTCATGGAGCCACGGAAGTAAGGGCGGTGGATGTTGTGTTATGTTATGCACCGTGTAATGGCGTATTTGTGCTTATATATACTTATATATAAATATAGAACTTGCAAATCCTATTTCAATCATTTCCGATTTCAGCATTCCGCATTCAGTCTACACCCGAGTATATAAACCTTTGACAGATCTCAAGGCCACGATTCCCGGGAATTATTCCAAGAACTGACAAACACCCGCCAGATTCCAAGGCCACGATTCCAGGGAATTAATCCAAGAACTGTCAAATACCCTGGGAAGGAATATGAGAACCGCTCAAATGTCCTATTCCCGTCGCCCGAGCGGTAAGCCACTTTGTAAGGATTTCCCAGTACAGAAACGCGTCTTGCTAGTTTTAAACCCATTTAAACCACTGGGAACTGTTTTATTGAATTGAATTAAAGGCCAAGCACTTGGACCTATGAGGTCATTCAGCGCTGACACGGAAATTGACTCTAAAAGGGTTTGAAAGGTGTAACAGGAGGAAAACCTCAAAGCAGTTGCACTATGAATCAATTGTTAGGAGAAGGTTGAGGAAAGGAAGATGAAAGGCACGCTGCAAAGAACATTAAGTAATGCCTACAGTGCACCGCACGAGGTGCACCACTGGAAACTGTTTTCATGGGAATAGAAACTTATTGAATAGTGTTGACAGTAGTGGAAAGTAGTAGCGGTGGGACTGAAAAATCCTAAAATGTTGACAATATTTGGGGTGTGTACCCCTAATCTATGTAGTAGGGCCATTCTCCTTCCCTTCCTCCTCCTCCTCCTCCTCCTCCTCCTCCCACCCTATCTCATCATCATTATCACTTAGAAATCCCAAAATGGCGCAAATTTTTAGGGTGTGTTCCCCTAATCTATGTAGTAATATTTGTAGCATGGCCATTTTCCTCTCCTCCTCCTCCTCTCTTCCTCATCCCTCCTCCTGCTCCTCTTCTTCCTCCTCCTCCTCCTCTTCCTTCCCTTTCTCTTCATCATCATCATCAGCATCAAATCACAATTATCATCATCAGCATTCTCCTTCCCACTCCCCCATCCCTTCCTTTCCCTTCCTCCTCCTCCTCCTCCTCCTCCTCCTCCTCCTCCTCTTCCTCTTCCTCTCCTCCTCCTTCCCTTTCTCTTTATCATCATCATCATCATCATCAAATCACAAATACCATCATCAGTATTCTCCTCCTCCTTCCCCCCTCCCCCTCCTCATCGTCCTCCTCCCCCTTCTCTTCATCATCATCAAATCACAATTATCACCATCAGTATTCTGTGCCTAGAAGGACCTCCAGCGTCTACTATCGTTTCCTTCCCTCTCCAAAGGGCCCCGTCGTATGATATGTGACACGCAAATAACGGACTTCCTTCATAGACCAGCCCTGTCCATATCTCCTTTGTACAGATGATTACTGCAGGCGCACGAGAAATTGCCAATTCCGTCGTGGCACGTAGCACGAGAAAGCACGAGAATGGCAGCAGACGTGCAGTCCTCTCCTGCACTCGTCGGTGTGTGCGGCTGAACGTGGTTGGAAATGTTTTGGAAGGACGCGAAATAATAGAAGAGTTCTTGACAATATGAGAAATTCGACTCGGTAGAATGTGGGGTAACAGAATGGAAGACGAGAGTTGTTAAAAATAAAAGGCATTACAGTCAGTAGAAAATGGAGTGACAGGAGCAAAAGAAACTAGAAAATAACAGGAAACAAAAGCAAAACTGTGGATGCAGAGAATGGTCATTCAATTTGCTTCCAGACATCGAGAAATTGTGTAAATTGTGTAAATAAACTACGCATGGAAACACTGCCTGAGACATTGCTAAACATATAATACTGTCAATTGTCTAGATAAAATCCTACATTGGTCATCTAATTTAGATGATGCAACTGATTGCATCTTCAGAAAAGGTCAAAGACTGTCGTTTATGAGGGAAAAACTTTGAAGATTTAGCTGTTTTTACCTGCTGATATTGCTGTGACGAATTCTCTTATTTCTTCTGTGTTTGAATGGCTCCTTATAGATAAAAAAATCTCTCTTGTCCTGAAAAAAAAAGAGAATTATTATGCTGTTATATTATACATGTATACTTATATCAGTTATATTAAATCTACTGCATACTTTTTACCAGATAATTATGTAATTTTAGAGCCACAATTCCCCTTCACTTCTCGATTTCTCCAGACTTTTTGGGAAACGCCTAGATTTTACATTCCAGTTCCAATTCCATAACACTAGTATTGCATTGCACTGCATTTCAAACTATATCTGTATGGTTACCACCACAGGACCCAAGGACCTGAAACTCCCAGGAATATGAGGTAAAGGAATTCCATCATCTAAGAGGTAATGGAATACTCTCGTCAAAGCTTCCCTTGGGTCAAAGATAAACGACTTTTATGTCCATGAAGAATGAGTAATGATTCCTTGTTGTGAATAATGATGCTGGTAATGAGAAGTGAGACTTATGGGGGAACAGCATTCATTACCTTCAACCGACGCATATTGAAGAGGGGTCCAGATCTTCCAGTCTTGGACGAGGTCTGGAAGGCACCCGGAAAGGACCTGGGAAGTTTTCCAGTTCCAGTCTGATACGTGTCTCGCTGTCCTGGACGGGGCCTGGAAGGTACCTGGAAAGGATCTGGAAGTTTTCCAGTTCCAGTCTGATATGCGTCTCGCTGTCCTGGACGGGCCTGGAAGGCACCTGGAAAGGACCTGGGAAGTTTTCCAGTTCCAGTCTGATATGCGTCTCGCTGTCCTGGACGGGCCTGGAAGGCACCTGGAAAGGACCAGGGAAATTTTCCAGTTCCAGCCCGATACGTGTCTTGCTATCCTGGACGGGGGCCTGGAAGGCACCTGGAAAGGACCAGGGAAATTTTCCAGTTCCAGCCCGATACGTGTCTCGCTGTCCTGGACGGAGCCTGGAAGGCACTTGGAAAGGACCTGGGAAATTTTCCAGTTCCAGTCTGATAAGCGTCTCGCTGTCCTGGACGGGCCTGGAAGGCACCTGGAATGACCTAGGAAGTTTTCCAGTTCCAGAATGATGTATGCACACAAATACACACACTATATATATACATATATACATACATACATATATATAAATATATATATATATATATATATATATATATATATATATATATATATATATATATATATATCGATAGAGAGAGAGAGAGAGAGAGAGAGGAGATTTTAATATCCCGCTAACCTCATTGCAAAACTTATTCAATGCACATGGCGACGATGGATGAGAAATTATCGAAATATTCGCTTTGTGTTATCTATATTTTATTTCATTTTATCCGCATCAAAGGCTTAGCTTAATCAGGGAATAATTCCCTTTACAATTTATATAATGGCAGTGAAAGCTTGTTCTTGGGAAACAATTGGACTGATTATTTTTTCTAAACCGTCTGAGATAATTATTAGGAATTTTGCCTGACCCAATTTTGCGTTCATGACTTCTGTCCGCTTTGATGAATTAGAACTGAAATGAAATCATGGCGGAGAGATGAAACGATTGACCTAGATGCCCATTTTAAACATTTGTTACGCATATCATTGTATGATGAAGTCACTGGAATATAAAGTCATTGTATGATGAAGTCATTTTAAGATAAAGTGATTGTACAGTAAAATCATTATACGGTTAAGTTGTTCAATGCTTAAGTCATTGTATGATAAGTCATTTTAAGATAAAGTGATTGTAAAAAATCATTATATTGATTAAGTCATTGTATGATATAAGTAAAATCATTGTATGATTAAGTCATTGTATGATAAAATCACT
>NC_089788.1:1323001-1328001 GCF_040412425.1 Macrobrachium rosenbergii | reverse complement strand
CTTCACATTTCTAAATTTTTTTTCATCTACCTTCATATTTTAGAATTTTTTTACCTTTATAATATTTAAATTTTTTATTTGTCTTCACATTTTTTTTTTTTTTATCTATCTTTACATTTCAAATTTATTTTTTTTTATCTACTTTCACATTTTTTTACCTTCATACTTTTTAAATTTTTTATTTGCCTTCACATTTTTTATTTTTTATCTACCTTTACATGTCTCAATTTTTTTATCTACTTCATATTTTTAAAAGTATTTTATTAGACAGAAGTAGGAAAAAAGGTACAGATTTCAACTTTCTTTAACTTGATCAAATAATTCTGGCAAGGTTCACTAAACAGAAGTAGGAAAAAAAGTACAGAATTCAATTTTCTTGAACTTGGTAAAATCATCCTGCCAAGGTTTACCAGACAGAATTGAGAAATAGTAAACCTTGGCAGATTTGATAAAATAATTCTGCATCCTGCCAAGGTTTACGAGACAGAGGTAACTTTCTTTAACTTGAAAAATAACACAAACAAAAAAAACTAACAGAATTTATTAACTAGATAAAATCATCCTGCCAAGGTTTCCCAGAGTGTGGTAGAAAAAAAATACAAATTTAACTTTCTTTTACCAGACAGTGATAAAAATCATCCTGGCAAGGTTTCCAGACAGAAAATCAGAAAAGACAGTAACAAAAAATGAAATTCAACATTAACTTGTTAAAATCATCCTGCCAAGGTTTACCAGACAGAGGCCAAAAAACAAAGGCAGAATTCAACTTTAACTTGATAAAATCATCCAGCCAAGGTTTACCAGAAAAGGCAGAAAAACGCAAACAGAATTCAATTTTCTTTAACTAGATAAAATCATCCTGCCAAGGTTTACCAGAAAGTGGTAGAAAAAAATATACAAATTTAACTTTCTTTAACTTGATAAAATCTTCCTGCCAAGGTTTACCAGACAGGGGCAGAAAAACACAAAACAGAATTCAACTTTAACCTGATAAAATCATCCAGCCAAGGTTTACCAGACAGAGGCCAAAAACAAAAACAGAATTCAACTTTAACTTGATAAAATCATCCTGGCAAGGTTTCCCAGACAGAGACAGAAAAACACAAAACAGAATTCAACTTTAACTAGATAAAATCATCCTGGCAAGGTTTCCCAGACAGAGGCAAAAAAACACAAGCAGAATTCAGCTTCCTTTAACTAGATCAAACCATCCTGGCAAGGTTTACCAGACGGAGGCAGAAAAACACAAAACAGAATTCAACTTTAACTCGACCACCAGCGAATGGAGCCAAAACAACAGCACAGGGAACAGCAGGGGCTAGCTATCTGATGGTCATGTTGTAGTCATTCCTCCATCTGAAAATATTTCGCCGCTGTTCCGGTGAGGAGAAAATTGGATCACTCTCCGGGGCTTATGTCAGGAGGGGAGAACCCGAATTGAAAAAAAAGAGAGAGAAAAATAGGAGGAGATTCTCACCCTTTTATTTATGTACTCTAACTCCCGGGGCCGGAGAAATAGCCTTTAATATTAACCCCAGGGAATGGAACTGCGGGTGTCGATTTCATCTGGTGTAAAATCTGGGCAAGATTTGCTGGTTTTCAGCAAACAGTCATTTCGACACGTTTTGAAATGATGAAGGGGTGGTGTTTAGGACGAGAGAGAGAGAGAGAGAGAGAGAGAGAGAGAGAGAGAGAGAGAGAGAGAAAGAGAGAGAGAGAGAGAGAGAGAGAGGCTGAGATTTACTAAGTCATTTCGACAGTTTTCGAACGATGAAGGGGTGGTGAGGACGAGAGAGAGAGAGAGAGAGAGAGAGAGAGAGAGAGAGAGAGAGAGAGAGAGAGAGAGAGAGAGAGATAAGATTTGCTCATTTTTTTGTAAAATGTAATTTCGATTTTGTACTGAAGGGCGATGTTTAGGACGAGAAGATGTCATTTCAGAAAGAGTAAGAGAGAAGAGATGAGAGAGAGAGGGGCAAATGATTTGCTCACGAGAGTAAAATGTAATTTCGAGAGAGAGAGAGAGAGAGAGAGAGAGAGAGAGAGAGAGAGAGAGAGGCTGATAAGATTTACTCATTTTCAGTAAAATGTCATTTCGACAGTTTTGGAACGATGAAGGGGGCGGTGTTTAGGACGAGAGAGAGAGAGAGAGAGAGAGAGAGAGAGAGAGATTTTGCTCATTTTCTGTAAAAAATGTAATTTCAACAGTTTTGAAATGATGAAGGGGCAGAGTTCAGGACGAGAGAGAGAGAGAGAGAGAGAGAGAGAGAGAGAGAGAGAGAGAGAGAGAGAGAGAGAACAGATGGACAAACCTTTCCTTGTGAATTGCTGATAAGATTTGCTGATTTTCAGCAAAAGGTCATAAGGTCATATCGATGTGTTATGAAATACTGAGGGGGCGATGTTTAGGCTACTTGTGACACAGAGAGAGAGAGACAGAGAGAGAGAGAGAGAGAGAGAGAGAGAGAGAGAGAGAGAGAGAGAGATGGACAGAAGCATGCTTGTGAATAGCCGAGTACAGTGCATATGGATGAGAGAGAGAGAGAGTAGACAGAAGCTTGCCTCTGAATAACCAAGTGTAACATATCTGGCCTTTTTGCAGTCGACTGGAAGGCGGCATTGCATCAGATTCCACACAGGGCCCAATAAAACTGCAGATAATTATATTTCTTTTCTTTTTCTAGAAAACACGGCACCACTTTTTATTTTTGTTTGGGCTTGTCATTAGAGGCACTGTAAAGTAATTCCCAATAGTCAGAGAACAATTTCCATTTTTCAGTTTTTTTCCTTTTTTTGGGTCCATATTGTGTCTAGCCCGTTGCTCCAATGAGAAGTCAGGTTAAGTCGAATGCTCGCACCTGATTGGTCAGTGCTCAGTGGTACAGTATGGCCTGCCTGAGATTTTTTGCATTATTTGTGTCCTTACCGGCCTGATCCGTTGCACCAATGAGAAAGCCAGAGAAATCGAATGCTCGCACCTGATTGGTCAGCGCTCAGTGGTACGGTATGGCCTGCCTGAGATTTTTTGCATTATTTGTAAGTCCTTACCGAGCCTGATCCGTTGCACCAATGAGAAGCCAGAGAAATCGAATGCTCGCACCTGATTGGTCAGTGAGCAGTAGTGTCATGGCCTGGCTGAGAATTTCTTATTTGTAGGTCCTTACCAAGCCTGATCCGTTGCACCAGTGAGAAGCCAGGGAAATCGAATGCTCGCACCTGATTGGTCAGTGAGCAGTAGTGTCACGGCGTGCCTGAGAATTTCGGTGTTAACTGCTAATTGTACTGCAGAATTCATATTTCTCTATGGGTTCTATATTCGCGCCAAAGTTACGAATGGCCAGAACAACAATCCCCAATTCTCTTTCACAATGTTTCGCCTGACTTTGGTCGAAAATGGGAATAAGAGATGGCGGCCATATCCATTTTCAGAGGGAATAAAGATAGACTCAAATGACTTTCAGTACTTTCAGGTAATAAACGAATGTGAGAGAGAGAGTATCAAGCTATTTTTATTCTCGAGAATAAAACTTAACAGTTTAGAATACTGATGTTTTTTTTTCGTTTTAGTTTTCTGTAAAAGAAAACTATTGTAGAGATGGCTATTTGTCTGTCCGTTCGCACTTTTTCTGTCCGCCCTCAGACCTTAAAAACTGCTGAGGCTAGAGGGCTGCAAATTGGTATGTTGATCATCCACCCTCCGATCATCAAACAAACCAAATTGCAGCCCTCTAGCCTCAGTAGTTTTTATTTTATTTAAGGTTAAAGTTAGCCATGATCGTGCGTTTGGCAATGCCTATGGGACATGCCACCACCGGGCCGTGGCTAGAAGTTTCATTGGCCTCGGGACATACAGCATTATACGCTGTACAGAAAACTCGATTGTGTTGTTTATTTTCTTTTTGACTTCTGTCAGTTTTCTACAGCAATTTATAAGAACCCTTTTCTTCCTATAAGCTGCCGGTTAACAAATATTTCCCGTAATCTCCCATTCTCCCAACATGACCGGATCACGTAGGCATTGATCAGAGAAGAAAGTATGTTTAATTTAGAAACGGGGAGAAGGTTCAGGCTGTGCATTGTCCAAGGTTTTGTTCAAGGTGTCGTTCAGTCATACCTTGAACACATAATGCACAAAAATGTGTGTGAGTGACTATGATAGCTATTTGTTTATATATGCTCTTGTATTTATACATAAACTGAAATATAATGCAAATTTACTCTCAGAAGTGCGTAGATTTTTGTTTGTTGTTGTCAGTATATATGTATATATATATATATATATATATATATATATATATATATATATATATATATATATATATATATATATATATATGTATGTATACATATATATATATGTATGTCTGTATGCATGAATGCCTAGGTAAACATGTATATGAAAGTTTTGTGCACATAAACCCGCAAGAAACGTGCAAACGGCTATGCAATTAATTATAAAATCGCAAATATATACAGTATATACTTATATACATGTATATATACATATACATATCCACATACATTCGAAACGACGAGACATAACAAAGAAAACATGAATACGACAAATATACCACCCAAGAAAAAAAAAAGTGAGAGAGGGAATCTTGCAACAAGACGAGAGACAACACAGGACCTGTGGAGAGAGAGAGAGAGAGAGAGAGAGAGAGAGAGAGAGACCTGCAGCAGCTCCATTACCCTCCTGCAAAACCTTTTGTCGTTGTTCAGTGCCTGAAAGCACAAAGAAAGAACTTGTCCGAGGATCGCCCCTTTTTCCTTTCCTCTCACAGCAAGAGGAGGAAGAAGAGGAGAATGTGTATACATATATATGTATATGTATACCTAGGCTGGGATTACATTAGGGGGAAGAAAGATAAAGCATAATAAAAAAAAGACCCAGGAGAAGAAGAAGAAGAAGAAGAAGAAGAAGAAAGAAGGGGAGTGGAAAAGAGGGGAGGAGAGATAATACCAAAATTCTGGAAAAGATGTTATTATATATTTTTGTA